>NC_056744.1:487668299-487860799 GCF_019279795.1 Protopterus annectens
TGATTGAAGGCTTCTATATTTGTATTAGGACCTGTCCATGCAACCAATATGTCATCCAGGAACTGAACATACATTTTGATATATTTGAAAAATGGGCTATTGTATAAATATTTAGATTCCCATGATGCTATAATTATGTTTGCAAAGAGTGATCCACAAGCCTTCTCCATTGCTATGCCTGCCATTTTTATTAAAATATTGTCCTTAATAATAGAGGCCCTTGTTATCATGGACCAACTTGATCAAAAGACTAAATGCTTTGACTTTCTTTTTGTTTAATTCAAATTAGTTGAAAATATAATCTGAGAAACATTCAAGTCCTAAATAATGGAGTATACAGCTAAAGAGATCTTTGAAATCTACAGTAATAAATGTAAGGTTCATAGGCTCTTCTAACCTATGGCACTTACTCAAAAAATCACAGGAATCCTTACATATATATTTAGAATGTTCATGACATGATGTTTCAATTATTGGTCAATAAACTTAGCTATACATCTTGTTTTTAAACCTCCAGCATCCACTATTGGCCTTAATGGTAGTTCTTGAAAGCATTTGTGGATTTTAGGGACCTCAGATATTTGTGGTATTCTTGGAATCTCTATGTGCATGAAATTATATGCCCAGGGGTCTATTTGACCTTGCATTAACATGTCAAATAGATATGATATATTCATCTTATTGATCGATGCCCCTGAGTATGTTTTGTCATACAGTAATTTAAATATCTATTGTTCACAGTCTATTTTAACCTTAATAATGAGCCCTACGCCTTTTTCAGATCACAATATTCTTAGTTGCTCATCCGTTTTTATGTTGTTTAGCAGGTTCCTTTGATTTTTGTTTAATTATAATTTTGTGCTTTAGAAAGCTGTTCAAGTAAGTAATTGATATCCATCTCAAATATCTGTTCAAAAGTGGGATGGAGTTCTGGATTGCAAAAAAAAAACTTGGACTTTTATGCTATTTCAGTTATTATTAGAGGTATTGTCCTTAAAAAATGAGCTTCAAATTTAAATTTCTAGTGAATAATTTTAATTCACTAATGACTTTTACATCAGATTGTTTTGTGGGAACAAAGGTGTAACCTTAGCTGAACAGCTCTGCATATTCATTGGTTATATCAAAGGTACTGTAATTATACATTTTGAAACAATTGGTTTTGTTTTATATACTTTTACAAGTAGCTGCATTATGCTATGTGTCTACCAGTGGTGATTGTTCCTTCCCTTATTGTTGGATTTTTTTTCTGTTGATGTGATCTGGAATTCTGTTGAGGTGTTGGAGATGGATGGTAGTTGTTGATTCCTGTGTTCCATAGATGCTTTGGGGCATGCCTTAGCCAAAAAGGCATCCATCCTCTAATTGTTCTGCCTCATTGTCTCTATTGTGGTCTGTACTAGTACCCTATGCTTGCCCTTAGCTAAATTTGCTTCTTTGCTGTCCTTTGGGTAGACTCAGATATGTTGTTCCTTTTCAATAATCAGCCCGATCCTTTTCAATCTTACTAGATTTCCTTTGTTGTATAGTTTCAGAAATCTTATCACTATCAGTGAATATTGCTTGGCATTTAAGCTTGTAATCATTAAAAAACATATCCTGGGTGATAATAGTATCCAGACATTTGATAACTGTATATAATGCATCAATTTCTTTGGAATTATTTTTAATCAGCAACTCCATTAATTCACATCCATGTCTATTCTACATAACCAAAAGTTCCTGGTGTAATAATGAGTGTTTAACCACAACCACAACTCCTTCACGTCAGAAAAATAGACAAGTTGAACACCTCCGCTAGCTTTACCATAAAGGGTATTCTCCCATAAAAATCAATAATACGAGTCACCAAAAAATGCTGTAAATGAATGTTGCTACAAAAGTATCAGCCACTCCTATGGTGAAAATCGATAAATTTAATAAACAGAAATAGACATGTACAAAGAACTGGGATTGAGCGCGCTTTCATCTATAGTTACAAGACTTCATCAGAATCCATTGTTACTGGTTGTAACAAGCCTTAAATACTTTAGGTAATTGAATATTTAATCAATCATTTAATTAATAAGGCCACAGCTTAATTCTTGCGTCAGATGAAATCACTTTTTAAATTTGCAGACTCTATCACATAAAATATATATATATATACACGCTGTACAAATTTCAAGATAGTTAAAAACTAATACACAAACACATATGATTATTAAAATATATATATAATGTATAATATAAAATATATAATATATTGTTTTAATATTGTTTTAGTAAAGTGCTGCAATAATTTATAAAAAAAATATATATATAAGAAAAATACCACCATATATATAAATATATCAACATATATATATATAAATAAATTGAAAACTCCCTACAAGATGGTAAAGATGGCAAAGTACTAAAAAACTTATACTAACAACATTTATTGTGTATAACTGTTGTAAATATCATCATATCAAATTGTGTAAAAATTAATACATATTATTTTATTGTGTTAACACAATTTTGGATTATTGGCTAACAATTTTAGGGCAGGTTTAATAGAGAGATGGTCATTCAACCCACTAGGACCACAAGCATCAAGCCTGAGTTGCCAAATCAATTCTTTGTACTCTAACAAAGATTCCCAGTCGCCTCCTCTGTCATCTCTCTTCACCTCTTCAAGAACCCAGAACTTGATGTTGGCATTTTCACATGACTTGGAATGCCTATATAACACATTATTATCATTTTGTTTGTTTATGTCTCTTATATGTTCATAAATGCATTGTTTTAACTTACGTTCAGTTTTACCTACATAGTATTTGTCACAGGTTAGGCAGAGTACTAAATAAACCACACCAGTTGTTTGACACGTGTGATAACCTTTACTTTTCAGTTTTAAACCTAATTTCTTTAACCAAAGCATCTTTTCCCCTAATATAAAGGCACGTTGTCCACACTTCCCACACTTGTGTGTCCCAGCCTTCTGTTGTGCTCCACTTATACGTGGGTGCTTTTTCCTCTCAAATAGTTCCTTGAAATTAAAGTTTTTCCTAAAACCAAACCTTAAAGGTTCTTGAAAAATGGTACAGTCAATACTAATTTTGGAAAACATTTTCCAAGCTTCATTAATCCCCCTCTGTATCCAATGTATACCTTTAAAATATGTTAACATTAAACGGGGTAAATGACTAATATTCATACATATATAATATATATATACTTTAAAGTAAATATTTTCCTGTTGCGCTTTCCGAAATGAAGCAGTTTTTTTTGGAATGTATTAAGTTGCTCATCTAAATTAGACACTTTCTCGGTGTGGATTGAACTAAGATTTGTTGCCTTATTGAATCAATTATCCAAATTAATCATAGATTGTTTATTGAAACTACCAAGGTGAATATCCATACCTTGTCCAATATTACAGTAAACTTGCTGTTGAAATTGTTGCTGTCCTGGCTGTATAAAGTTACTCACCTGAGTATTAAATTACATTAACAGAAACTGAGAATGACATAGGTCTCCCCTTGTATTCGTAATAGTCATCGGTAGTTGTTGGGTCAAATGCTGCACCAAAAGTACAAAATTATTGACTGAACTCTGCTTAGCAGTCAAATCTGTTTGTGTACTTCCTGTTTGATTATCAGCTTGTCGCCCTGTGGCCATGGTAAAACAAATAAAAAACAAAAACTTCAAAGCCATGATCTCAGCCAGAAATGAAATAAAATTCACCATGCTCTGGTATGGATTATGAACAAACGGATTAGTACAACTGTTAAAATAATAAAATCAGTATCATAAGCACTTTCATCTAAACTTATTTAAAGATTTCATCAGATATTTAAATTATTATCATGCAATCATTTTATAGTCATTCTGAGCACATGATCTTTTTAAAAATTTTAAAGAAACAATGTTACTATTTGTAGCTAAAGCTAGTATGTAATAATGATCATTTCCATTGACTGCTACTGTTTGTAAACATGTTTGTAATTTTGATTTATTGACAGTTGGGTGCTGTCGACTCAGTAAAATAAAATGTGGGTAGGTGAAAATTCAGTCTACTGAAGTAGACCCATATGTTGTGTCTTTCGGCTTTTCCCAGTTAGGGGTCACCACAGCGGAACTCCAGTCCGCTAAAGTAGACCTATGTATATATATATATATATATATATATATATATATATATATATATATATAGCGAGAGGGGGACAGAGAGAGAGAGATTAATTAAATATATGTATATGTATCTATACCTAATATATATATCTAAATGTGTCTGTGTGTGTGTGTGTGTGTGTGTGTATATATATATATATATATATATATATATATATATATATATATATATATATATATATATATATATATATATATATATATATATATATATATATATATATATATATATATATATATATATATATATATATATATATATATATATATATATATATATATATATACATATACATATACACACATCATAAAATCCAGCACACAACAAAGGTGAAAAAGTGATTAATGCAGAAAAAACATTTTATATTCGTGTACTGTGGTAAGCAAAGTCAACATGCATTGCATTGTTCATTGGATAACATCTACCCTGTCAATATTACTATTCCTTAGTGCAGCCCACATTGATAATGTTTTCAATATTGGTCCTTTAATTACACAAAAGTCTTCAGAGTAGTTTGATGTGAGACATTTTGGAATCTCACCTCTAATACTGTTACTATTTTACTTCTTAAGTATATATCATTTGATGACTGGTCCAGTTTTCAGGGCAAAAATTACTCCAGTGGAAGAAGATTTTCAATGACTCCTGAATTAATCTCCTCAGAGATGGGGGTAGAAGAAGCAGCTGAGTGTAATGTTATATTGCAATTGAATGCATGCAGTAAGGGACTGAACTGGCTTATCAAGTGAAGAATGCACTACATTGGTGTAGCAAGATGGAGAAGTTATCTAATTTTTGACATTATCCTAGATATTAACTGATATGCATAAAAATAAATGTTGGAAGAATATGTGGTTCTATCGGTGCATAAAAATAATATTGGATAAGTGAAAAAAATGGTCATGCCAAAGATAGTGAAAGGAGTTCCCTAGGAATGGGTAAATAGCTTTGCTGGGCATTTCTCCATGCATATATGCAGTGTCTTGAGAAAGCAGAGGTCAAGGCCAAGGATCATACCTCTCAACCTTTTACAGCAAAAAATGTGGACAATTTATTTATTTATTTATTTATTTATTTATTTATATTTGTTGACCGGGAGTGTCCGACTGGATGTAGGTCCATTTTCAGCAGAGGCCCGAGGAGAAAAGCTCCACAGTTAAAATAAACAGACAGTAGTTACATTGGATTACATAGCGATTAACAATTTACATAGCAATTACCTGCAACATATTTACAGATGAAGAACATAGTACATCAGTAGACAACTAGAATCTTTATCTGTGAAGTACATAACAGACATTAACAAATGTTGCAATAAGAAGTTCCTGCTGTATAATAAGTACTAGGCTTATGAGCATCTGAGCTTGCTATAATCAAAGTAGTTAGTGGAGTGGAAAGAAAGGTAGTGGTTGGATGGGGTGGGTGATATTAGAGTGGGAGTTGCAAGGGCATAGCCAGCATGTTTTTAGCTGCACTTTTAGTAAAGTTTTGAAGTGGGTGCATGATGATATGGAGGTAATTGTGGGTGGGAGGGAGTTCCATAATTTGGCTATGATGCAAGAGAATAGTGCTTCACCAGCAGAGTTATTGGCTTTAGTGATCTGCAAGTGATTTTTGTTGCTGGATCTTAGTGGTCTGGTGGTGCGATAGGGTTGGAGTAGATTCTGGAGGGATGGGACATTTAGTGGTTGGTTTACTAGTTTGTGGGCAAGTGAGAGTTGATACCATTGAAGGAGGTGAGGGAGTTCAAGCCAGCCCAGTTCAGCAAGAGTGAGAGACAGTGGTGACTATGGTAGGATGCCCCTGTGGCGAATTTGGCAATTTTGTTTAGATCGCATTGCCTTAGGTTGGTATATATTGGAGAGGCACAAAGTAGGGTGGAGATAAAGTGGGAATTTGCTATTGAAATCATTGCTGCTTTGGTGAGAAGTTGCGTATTTCTGTATAATGCTCCTAGTTTTTTGTGGACTTTTTTTATGGTCATGGATATGTCAATGTCAAATTTTAGTTTATTTTCTATTTCCACTCCTAGTAATTTGGTGTGTTCAGTTGGGTATATAGTGGTGTTGTTTTTGTTGCAATGTTAAAGTGAGTTGTTTTGAGTATGTTTGGTGGGTTGGAAGATGAGTAGTTTAGTTTTGTTTGGGTTGAGAATTATTTGGGCATCGGATAACCAAGTTTCAACAGAGGAAAAGGCTTCCTGTTTGACTTTTTGCAGTTTGGGTAGGGACTGGGCTGAGCAGATGATGGTTGAGTCATCTGCATATTGTATGAGTGTGCCATGTTTGGTGGCAGAGGCTAGATTATTGATGAAAACAGAGAAGAGTAGGGGTCCAAGGATGGATCCTTGGGGAACCCCTATGGAGACAGGTAGTTGGGAAGATATGTCATTCTGCCATACAACAGATTGTTGGCGGTTAGACAGGTAACTCTGAAACCAGTTAGTGACTGATTGTGAGAAGGATAGGTTATTGAGGACAGCGATAAGTTGTTTGTGAGCGACCATGTCAAATGCTTTAGATAGGTCTGGGAAAGTAGCAGAGGAGATAGCCATTGTTTTTATGCTGAAGGATAGTGTTAGTAAAGGAGAGTAAGGCAGTGGTGGTGCTATGGTTTGGTCGGAAACCATGCTGAGTATTGGAAAGGAGGTTGTTAGTAAGGAGGTAGTCTGATACCTGAGAGTGTATGCATCTCTCTAGTATTTTGGAGAGTGGAGAGAGAATAGCTATGGGGCGGTAATTGGTTAGGTCTGTGGAGGGTCCGCCTTTGTGGAGGGGAATTATATGTGATACTTTCCACAGTGTGGGAACGTAACATTCTGACAGAGATCGATTAATCAAGATGGATACTGGGTAGGCCAGAGCATCAGCTGCGATTTGTAGGTATTCACTTGGGAGGTTATCTAACATTGCCATAAATAACAGGGGACAAAGGACCAAAAATAGGGGAGCTTTTTAAATATTACTCTTACAAACTTAGAACATTGACAGAATAACAGGCTTTGCATTGGCATGAATTTTCTGAAGGGTATGAATTCTGAAATTCAAATGTCTGTCACTATTTTCTGACTTCAACCCTCAATGATTTGCAAGAAAACCACAATTTTATGAGAAACAGACCAAACGTATGAGGCAAAAAGCTGGACATTCTGTGAAAATCTGCACAGTTAAAAGGTAAGCTAAGGATGCTGAGACAACCCCAATAATCAAGGGGAAGAAAAAGTTTTAAAAGTTTGAAGTTTAAAGACAGTTCTACCATAGACATAACATTGTCTTGCAACACTGTATATCTCCTCATTAATTATGTTTTAATCCTGCTACATATAAGAATATCGTGACCTAATAGTTTCTACACTTTTTATCATCTCAGGAAATTTGTTATACTGTGTCTCCTCAGAATATATAATGTTGGGTCTACATGGGTTTTATGGTACATTCCTCAGGAATTTGCCTCCCTGGCTTTCACACATTTCTGACTTTTAGCACAGAATACATTTTCAAAGCAATGTGCTTCTAGGTTTGCTAACTTTCCCTTCAAACGAGACATAAATGTTTGAGTACCTGGAATTGCATTTTTCCTGTAGCACTGTCACTGATGAAACAGCAGATGAACCGAAAGGCAGACAGATTGATTACACTGGATAACAGTCAATTCATTGTTCTTAAAAAAGATGATTTCAGTGTAAGCAAGTATGTCTTACAAATTAGGATCACAATAAATATCATGTAAAGGTAAACAATGCAGTTCAGTAATCTCAATGTCTAAATAATGTTTGCAAGCAAAATATATCTATAGCAGCCCAGAAAGAATGTCTGCTTAGCTTATATTTACCACTGGATAAATAGTGGGGCTTATGTCTATCATCAAGCAAATTCTTTTGAACACAGACTAGACGTCTGCAATCTGCAGTGGTTAATAGTAAAACAACATAGCTTTCTTACCTATCTTTAAATTCCACTCAAGGAATAGATGACAGGCACGTGTTAATGTCTTAGGCTACACATATAAGCTTTCCTAAAGCATCACCTACTAGCTAAAAAGTATGTGTTACATAGAAGCAATTTAATTCTTGAAAATTGTTAATTCATTAATTTAAATGTAGCCTGATTTGTCACATGAATTGCATATGAAAACCTGTAACTAGCAAGCGACAGCCTTCTGCTACACATGATATTTATGATGCAAATGTTTTTCCCCCTTCTTTTTATTAGCAGACATGCATGACATAATTTGCATGATGAATACTTCAACAGTAGCCCACAAAAGAAAACAGAAAGAAATAATATACTGAAAGTAATTTTTCACAGTTTGTTGTTTATTTCGGGACTATTAAGATAATAAAGTACTTTGAAATCAGTGCTGACTGACTACCTCCTAGACACAAATTATATTCTTGCCCAACTTGACAGAGCAATGAAAGGTAATTATAATGCAATGTTGTCTAAAACAGACAGACTGTCGAAAATAACTTCATGGCCAATTTTTATGATGAATTATTCAGGCATTGGGCTCTAAAAAGTTGACATACTTTCATACTTTTTCTGCTTAATATGTTTATTTCTGAAAAAAAAACATATACTAAGCAATTCCAATAAATTTTCTGGGCATCTTGCTTGGGAGAACTGTGGGAAAAGGTAAACATGTAATATCTCACTGATGCAAACAAATGAATGGTATTGATCTGTTATCATATTGATTTAGTTTTATATGCTGTTTATCACTCCGGAGGCAGTTCTGTCAGCATTTCCACAATACATGGATAAGCGATGTATGAAAACATGACAATGGTAATAACAACAACAATAATAATAATAACTACATATAGACTATGGAAATACTGTCTTCTTCATGAGTTATGATTTAACAGCAGTTTAATGTTTGTAGATGTGCCTTAAAAGGTTGTCAAGTGAAGATGATATCAAATAGGTGCTCTTGCTTTTTATCCCAAAGTGATTTTTAGGCTGGTATTCACAGTCATACATGGAAATGTGTTAAGGATATCGGAAGCATGTGCAAATGAGCACAGCCAAGCAGTGATTACAGAGGCCATTTACACCAATGCTGGGTGACCTCATGGGCAGATAATGAGATGGAAACGAAGAGTGATGTAAATCTTTGTATGGTAGTGAGGACGATTTTACAGTATTTTCAATTCATAGTCAATTCTTCCCACTTTTCTGAACAGTTGCTCTATAAAAAGGGAAGCATTACTAGATATATATTTACCATTTTTTGCCAATTGCAACTCTATCTCTTGTGGCAAGCTTTGCAATTTCTATGTTGGAGTTGCTTGTTTTGACCAGGCCAAAACCACTTATACCCAGTGGCACTCAACTGTCATGAAGGCGAAAGTATAAACAAAGGATTTCTCATCATAACTTTGATAATCAAGAAATCTTGGATAGGTTTAGAGTGGACAGGAACATTATAAGGATCTTAATGGGCATGTTTGACCCAAACAAGAGCAGTCAAGGTATGTGTGGACTTCCTCTTCCTGTGGACAACAAAGTATATACAGCTGTCGTTATATTTGCTATGGGTCCATCCAGAAACAGACTGGAGACACACTGGGGATCACATAGGCTTCTGCCTAGAGGATACTAAAACAGTTCCTGGATGTACTATTGGAACATGTGGATCAGTAGATCTATTTCTCGCTGTCATCTTGGTACCAAGCCAGCACTATGTGTGCCTTTATGAGCTGGAATATTTCTCCTGAGGTGCTTGGTGCAATACATTGGACCCATGTTGCAATTAGGCCCCTCCTGGTCCACAGAGGGAGTGGTACAGCAATAGGAAGGTGCTACCATTTGATCCATTGCCAGTTATTGTGTGATGTATGGGGGTGCATCACCAACATCTTTGCCGAGCATTCTGGCAGTGCACATGATTCCCATATCTGGTACACTAGCTAACTGTACCACCTCTTCCTGCATGGTAGGATGTTTAGAGGTCATCTTGTTGAGTTGAATTTTTTTTTTATCATTTTATTATGTAATTACTGATGTTAAACTTTATTGCCATATATTAATATCTGTTTTCCTGTTTTGTCTTCCTTCCCCTTTCTCTCTCTCTCTCTCTGTCTCTCTCTCTCTATTTATTTATTTATTTTTTAGGGTATGCTCAATATTCACTGGAGCCATAGCTCATGACTCCAGTCAGAAATCCTTCTGCAGCTGTGGATGATACATAGAACACATCCCTATCCCAGACCAGTATTGTCATTGAGAAGGTTTTTGACCTCCTGAAGATTCATTTCAGGTGTCTGGATGAGTCTGTGGGTGCCTTTTCATATGACCCAGCTATTGTGCACAGGATATTAATTGCCTGTTGCATTCTGCATAACATGATCATGTGTTGGTCTGGGAGTGAAGTGACCCATGCTATCTCTGCAGCTCCCTGTCCCACTTTGACTAATGATGACCAGCCGGCAGCAGTAGTAAGGGACCTCATGCAACAGACTAATGCACAGCATGTGGCTGGTTAAGAGGCACCTTCAAGTCAAGAACTATGGACCAGGACATTCAGCTAGTGTTTTTTTTTATTAAAAAAAAAATATATATATATATATATATATATATATATATATATATATATATAGAGAGAGAGAGAGAGAGAGAGAGAGAGAGTATAATTGATGCCCACGCAGAATATTTGTGGTCTATGCTGTATGGTGCATGGCGTGCTGACACTGTTCATCAGACATTCTTTTTAATCTTTAACTAGTTTTGTATTGCTTACCTGCTTGCCTGACTGGTCACTGATTCCTGATCAGTGCCTCTGTAAGGCATCAAATCAATAAAGAAATCACCAGTTATATCTGCTGTACTGAATAATTTTTGCTTTTATTATTTATTCACTATGCAATGGAAAGCAATACTGGCAAAAATGAAATATTCAGTTACATATGCCATTTTGCTTACTGTGTTCTGCTGTGCTACAAATCAGATTATTTTTGACTGCCATACAAAATAAACTCTGTCTTCAGAAAATGTTATCAGGTCTGCAATGATGAGGGTGTATAGGCAGCTTTTAAGTTTACATGACAGGAGGCTTATTTTAATGTGTATTTTCCTTATAATATATTAGACATGAAAATCTTTGCTCATAATGCTGATTTCATATTTTACTGCAACCAGAAGGAAAGGTAATCCATGTATCATTCTTTTTTGTCCAGTGTTATTCATGCACTTCATAGATGTACACAGACTTCCCCCCTCCCCACAAACCAATTCCAATTGAACATCAAGTTCTGTAAATAATTTAAATTCAGAGGATGATATAAATAATAGCTACAAAAGGAACAAATGAATATGTATGCAACCCCCCTCCGCCCCCAACAAATGATTATTCCAACTAAACAGAAAGCCTTGTCAATTAATGTAATTCACAGTAATTCCAGATCAAATGAGTCATACTCATCTCCTATTGATAGGCCTGGTGGTGGTGCAGTTGATTTGGAGCATTGGTTAACCTGAGAACAGTAAGGCGAATTAGTCCAATGGTGTGATCTACTGTAGAAAGGTGAGCCTGTTGTCAGTGACCTGACACTGCTGTGAGACTGTGTTTGTGACCTAGAACATGAGATTCTCCTAGGTGTAGATGACCATTGACATGGTCTCTTAGAAATATGTTGTGATTGTCCATTGTGAGTACTGACTTTACTGTTCTGAGAGCCAGTGTTAGTATCATGTGATCCTGTCCCATGTGTCTGGACAGTAGCCAGCACCCTGTTCTCAAAAGACTGAATCCATCTTGAATCTGGTAAGTCCTAACAAGAATATGAATGGAGGCTGCAATTGGTGCTTGATGTGCCACCATATTGCACATCAATGACACCATGGCTTTATCCCAGTTAAGTGCAAGTTCAAGGTAGTGTTGGAAATCATCAAGAATGTCATATAGGACTTTGGCTATTTCTATCTGACTCTCTGTTGCAAAGTTCTGTACCGTAACAGTGTCACAGCAATTTTTTTGTTGGCAGACTTTCCTGAGGTAGTTGTAGGTAATTTCTGTGTCTGGTATCCCTTTATAATGGTGTCACTGTGGACAATGTAGTCTCAGAATGTCTGCCATCATCTTCAAAGTGTTCTTCTGTGTTTGGAGATGCTGGTGTAGAGGTGTAGGGTTGTTTCTGCTGTACAATCGTGAATGAAATGTTAGCCTGTGTTTCACTTTGGGATGCAATGTCACATTCTGTAGAGTGATTAACATGTTGTAAAGTGTGAGAACCTACCATTAAACTTGGAGACTACCTGCCACTTCTCACAGGTTGCCTCATTAATATAACTATGTTATCATCACTGTCAGCAGCAGCATTGACACTCATTCTGCTGTAGATTTCATAAACTACAGAACTACTATTTATTCAATAATGTCAGCAGTTACACCAGAAACAGCCTGCAGTAATATCCACTGGTGCAGCCAGGATTTTCAAATTTGCACTCACAACTTCAGATTGTTGTCTCTACTAAGCCACATCCTCCTCATCATGATGTTGCTACCCCTCAAGTACATGTCCAAGTCATACCTCCATCACAGTTATGCTCTCCTCTACTCCATCCTCAGCAAATGTATGGCAGGAAGCTAATCTTTTACATGAAACACCAAAACAAAAGCAGACATTTCAGTCCAAACATGTATTTGACCCAGATGGAGAAGCACATACAGTACATCCCCCATGCACATGATATGGTAGACTTTACCCCAACTGAGCTGCATCCAGATGGCTACTCATGAGTGCCTTTTAATAAATTGTGACAAAGACCACTCATATAAGCTGTGTGGCATTATCTGTATTTGTCAGAAACACTGTCACCTGACATGACATTATCCATGACCCAAATTTGGAACTCCTGGAGATCTAAATCCCCATTAAAAAAATCAGGTATTACTCTGTTGCTAGCCATAGATCCCCACCAATGTCCCACAGTGATCAACAAAACTACTTTAACAGCACTGAGTGGTTAACTATCAAATCAAATACCGTCTTGCTAGAGAGTACAGTCATCCAAACATTGAGTGGTACATCTGCATATCTAAAAATGGATATGCTTGGCATTCTCCAGACATTTTAGCACTAGCGGAAATTGTAAAAAAAACACCTACGAAAGTCTCCTACATCCTTGACTTGGCCCTTACCAAACTAGCTCCCACCTGTACCCCATTTTGCATCTTCTTATCCCTTGCAAAATCTGTCCATATACCAATCACATTCTCTGTCAGGTATAGCGGTACAACCCCATTACCAAACCATCTTTAGAGACTTCTCCAGGGAAAACCTACTTCAGCTTGTACAAGACCTCAACAAAAATTTCCAATAATCCCTCAGAATTGCCATAACTGAGAGGACTGCCACATTCACTTCCAGTTTGTAGCAATACTCCAACAGCTGTATAGCAATTTCAGCACCCGTCCACCCTAAACATTATTGTAAATTCAGGAAAAAAACTCTTTGCTGAAACTACCTTATTAATAACCTATACAACAAAATAAGGAACATAATGACAAGTTTTAAAAAAAGACCCCTCCCCTACCTCACCACCATAGTGAAACATGCCATAAAGGAACTTAAGAGCAAAAACAGAAAATGCAAAGTAGATTTTGAGCTTAAGGTTGCACTGTATACCAACTGAAATTGCAAATCCTTCTTCATTTGTATCAAGAAATTAAGGAATAATGTCCAACAATGAATTGAACTTATATATAAAATTACGCATTTTGATTCCAAGGATATAGCCAATATATTAGGAGATAAATTTAGTGATAACTTCCCCATCACTGAACATAGTTGCCCCCAGTATCCATGAAGAGTACTACAAAACAACATAATTATCTTCACATTTCAACACACACAAAGGTTTTGTTTATGCAAAATGTTTGTTAATATATTAAAATTCTGACAGATACCCAAGTGCACATATGTTATCATTCTAATTGTATAGTCAAAAAGACAACATGAGTATCCAAAAAAAACATACCCCGGGATTCATGAACCTTGCGCCAGGCGCACGCATAGCGTAGGCGTTATAACGCCAAATATGGCGGCTGAGCGATTCAGGTATGATCCAATTCCACGTGCACTACCGGCGTGCGCCAGATCTGAGCAGCCCCCGGCGTAGGTATGCTAAACACCCTATGTGCGCTGTGTCACCATGCAAATGAAGGCATATAGCGATTCACGAAGTGGTGCAGGCGTAGCATAAGTCCACGGCAATGTAAACCAAAAAAATGTTTACATTTTCCCAAACATAACATTGGAGTAATGGAAGAGTGTCAGACCCAGGTATCACACTGTTAACATATGCCAATGGCAAAATACACAGACAATGGCAAAAGAAAATATGCACAACACGTAAATAACAACTTAAATGGCATGTCCACAGTAACTCACATCAGAACCGCAGGACATGTGTGCGGAAGGTGCAACATAATGAAATAATGTAACAATGTTATAAAACAGCATCGTAATAGACACCAGGTTCACAGCATAATACACCATGGTATGCATGGAACGCCACAACCATGGTGCAAGGGTTGCCAAGGACTCGCAGCAGTCTTCGGCGTGGTAACTATGAATTAGTAGTCAATGCCATGCAAATGAGGCAGATAATACTGAATCGCAAATGCCCCGCCGGAGTAAGATTGTACCAAACGGCGCAGCGGTAAAACACCGAGGAGTGGCTCAGAGGGAATACATGACATCTGCAGAGGGGTGTGCCACCGTAGCAGTAAGCACATTGGAGCACAGCAAACCTGGGCTGTACATCGCAAATCAAAGCTGGAGGACCGGGGTGTGGGGGTAATAGTTTAGCTGAGAGCACACAATGTGAGCAAAAGTGCATGTGTACGAGGATGACAACATTCCCGGAACCTAGTAATGTGACGCACTCCCCGCAAACAATATCGGAAACAGGAAGGTGATGTGAAGAATATAAGGAAATGCGGAAGAAGTGTAATTGGAGTACTAATGAGCAATCAACACTAATCAACCCAC
This sequence comes from Protopterus annectens, assembly GCF_019279795.1. Classification (NCBI taxonomy): domain Eukaryota; kingdom Metazoa; phylum Chordata; order Ceratodontiformes; family Protopteridae; genus Protopterus; species Protopterus annectens. The sequence goes on from NC_056744.1 coordinate 487,683,455, forward strand.
AAAGGCCAATCGACAGCAGCTGACGACTCTGCATGCAGAAACCTGCAAAATGGGATAGGGGAGGCATATGAATGCAAAGAAAGTAGGGGAGGTAGCAGATTGCAAAGATAGAAGACCTGACACAGCAGAGCAAAGCAGACTGGCAGCACAACGGCAGTAGCACACAAAACGCATGATATGCCATGTCCATGCAAGTACAAATGACAGTGCTCTGCAGGATGCATGCCAGAAAATGTTTGGTGCAACGTGCAGAAATAGTAAGGGAAGGTCGAAAGGTAATCCATGGCAGGCAAGAGTAATTCAACACCAAAGGCAACACCGTTGTAGTTCCATCGGTAAAACACGGAAGATAACCCTTAGATACGGCCGTACAAACACACCCTATGACATCATCGGTGTGCACAGCACAATAGTATAAAGTGTGAATGCACACAACACACAGCCGTGTATTCCCAAATGCCGCACCATAGGTGTAAACACACGGGGAACTTTTAAAATGTACATGTTGGGTGCTGCCATAGCTGTGATCCATCAGCATGTGTTAGAGACAGACGGTGTTGTGGAGGAGGATGCCGACAACCACCGCAGGCCTCAGAGGAGAAGGAGAGTGCTCAGACCAAGGGTAACCTACCAGGGGCTACATGACCTGGAGGTAGTAGAGCATTACAGGGTGGACAGGGACATGTTACAGCAAATAGTGGAGCTGTGCCGGCCACGCCTGAGAACAAGAAGCAACAGAGGGGAAACCATCCCAGTGGACACAAAGGTATGTGTAAGCTTGTGAATACTGGCCACAGGTACCTTTCAAAGGCCAACTGGAGATATAATGGGCATCTCACAGGCATCAGCATCCAGGGTACTACACCAGTTCCTGGATGCCATGTTACCACATGCCAATGAGCATATATACTTCCCCAGATCTCAGGAGGATTTGGCTAGCAATATGCTCCACTTCCACCATGTGGCACAATACCCGGAGGTACTGGGTGCGATAGACTGTATGCACATACAAATCAAGTCACCACCTGGCGAGCAGGGTAGATGCTACATAAACCGCAAGGGATTCCACTCCATCAATTGCCAGGTTGTGTGCAATGCCCAGGGCATTATCATGGATGTGTGTGCTGGCAGCCCTGGAAGTTACCACGTCTCCCATATCTGGCATGCCTCACAGCTGTATCAGGTATTTGTCAGGGGGGACATCCCACAAGGCCATCTCGTGGGGGATGCTGGCTATGCACTGGAGCCATGGATGATGACTCCCATCAGAAATGCACACACACACATGCAAGAACGTCATAATGAGGCACACGCACAAACCAGAATAATCATAGAGCGTGTGTTCGAGATGCTGAAATCACGGTTCCGGTGCTTGGATACATCTGATGGAGCCTTGCAATACTCTCCAGGCACATGTGCCCACATATTCATAGTATGTGCCATGCTACATAATATGATCCTGCGGAAGCAGCTGCTGCAGGGACATAATGGTGAAGGGCCACAAAGCCCACCACAATTGCCAAGGCCAGTCCTGGCACAGAGGGTTCCAGACCATGAACACACTGTGCCAGCCCCAGTAGGCAGACGGAGGCGTACCCAATATGCCTATGCCTTGGCAAAGAGGGAACGTATAGCACATACTCTGACAGCGTAGGCCCCATGGACTGACACCTCCTCACCTGCACACACAGTGAAATGGATGGCACACAAACATGACCACCTGTAAAGTGTAATGTATGGGTGGCCTTATGTGTGACTCCAACATAGGCAGCCCCCAAACACTGTAAACCCAACAGCCAGTAGAACATGTAACGCCAACACCTGAACAGTACATGAGTCCTACAGCATATGGCGTTGCTGTGTGCCTGCCATATTCACCGCAAGATGTATACATATATATATATATATATATATATATATATATATATATATATATATATATATATATATATATATATATATATATATATATATATATATATATATATATATATATATAGGTTCATAGGTTCATAGGTTCATACTAGGCTATCTGCCCTAGGGCATTTATAAGCCTAGCCAGAGTGTGTGTGGCTTTCACCACCCCTTAGGATGAGAATACTATACCCATTAGTTTGCTGTGCCTCTGTCCAGCAGTGATACAGAGATGATTCCCCGGGTAAACCTATGATCTCCCATCCACTCGTCAAGATTTCTCTTGAACAGAGTCAGTGAGGGCTCTGCCTCACATGGACTGGGATTCTGTTCCATAGTGTAGGGAGTCTCTGGGTGATGAATCTGTCCCTCCAGCACGTCCTATTTATATCCGTGTTGAGGTTTAAGTCTCTTGCTCTCGTGGCTCTGGTGGATTTGGATTTTTTGAGGTGGAGCATGTCCATTAATTCCGGGTTGGACATAGCCTTGTATGTCAGGCACAGATCACCTCTGAGCAGATGGTATGCGACTGAATAGAGCTGGAGTTTCTTCAGTCGGGCATCATTATGACATATGTTTGAGCCCCTTTATCCTTCTGGTGAGGAACTTTTGGGGTCTTTCCAACTGCTGCAGGTGTCGGGTAAGGTACATTCCGAATGGGGCGTTGTACTCAATCATTGGTCTGATAAGTGAAGAGTACAGGGGTACAATGAGCTCTCCTGATCTGGATGTGAATCCCTTCATGATCAGGTGGGCAATGTAGAAGGTCTTCCTAACCACTTTGGCAATGTGAGTGTCAAAGAGAGGTTACTGTCAACTTGGGTCCCCAGGTCCCTGATAACTTCTTCCATGTTTAATGGATTACCACCTATGTGGTAATTAGGGGTTACCTTGTTTTTCCCAAAGGGTATGACTATACATTTTTTGGCATTTAGCTTAAGGCCATGGCTCTGGCACCAGTTATCCATTTCTATGAGACCTTTCTGGAGGATGTCTGTGTCTGATGGAGTGTCAATTATGGTGCCCAGTTTGCAGTCATCTGCAAATTTTGTCAGCCACAATCCCCCTATGTTTGCCTGCACTTCAGAAAAATAAATGCCGAACAAGAGGGGGCCCAGGACTGAGCCCTGTGGGACACCGCTCATGACCAGCTTAGAGTCTGACATGGCACCAGCAACTCTAACCCTGTGTGTTCTGTACTTGAGCCAGTTTGCAACCCATCTTGTGACATATGGGTTTACATCTAAGCTGGTGAGCTTTTCTATGATGCCCGAGTGGGGTATTGTGTCAAACGCTTTTGCTAGGTCAAGGTAGGCTGTGTGAACTGCCTTACCCTCATCAATGGCCTTAGTGACTGTTTGAAAAGTCGACCAAGTTCAAGAGGCAGGATCTGCCCTTGACAAAGCCAAATTGGGTAGGATCCAGTGTCTGTAGGTCCCCAATGTCTTTATTTATGAGTTCCATTATGATCCTCTCCATAGCTTTGCAGACAAGGCTCATCAAGCTTATGGGGCGGTAATTTCCAGGGTCCGTAGAAGCACCGCCTTTGTGGAGTGGGACCACAGTTGCCGTACGCCATTCTTTGGGTATGTATCCTGTAGTAAGGCTAAGATTAAACAGCAGCCTTATGTGTAGGTTTAGTTCCTCATTGAGTTTGTGTAGCACACAGCCAGGGACACCGTCCGGTACCATTGATGCTGTGTTTTTTGCTTTAGAGAGAGCAGCTCTCACCAGGGTATCTGAGATGTTTGGGAGGCTAGACTCTGGTGGGATAGATATTTCTCCTTTTGGGGGGGCGGGAGGGGAGAAATTTGCACTGAACCTGTCTGCCAGCATGTTGGCAATGTCTGTGGGTTCAGTGATTTTTTTATCATTTTGGACTAATTCTGAGCATATCTGGGAGTTTCCACCCAGGTTTCTAACATAGCTAAAGAAGGCTTTATGATTGTCTTTTGTGTCATTAGCGATTTTTCTCTCAAAGTTGGCCTTGGATGATTTTATGAGTGATCGTAGTTTTTTGCTAGTATTGATCAGAGATGCCTTCCCATTTAGGGATTTTGCTCTGTCATATAGTAGCTTTCTCCTCTTGTTGTAGAGTTTGTTTATGGCTGGAGTCCACCAGACCAGGCGCCTGCCTTTGGTGGAAAGGGTCTTGATTTTATTAGGGATTGCTTGATCCATACATTCCTGGAGGTGCTCGTAGAAGGCATTTGTAAGGGTTTCAGCAGCATGGGTTGTGGTTTCCACAGGCTCGGGGGCCTTGAAGGATACCACTCCAGTCTTAAGAAGTGTGAAGTTTGCTTTTGAGAAGTTCTTCACTGTGGTCTTTTTTGCTGGGGGTGGGGGGCTGATGTGGATCTGCAGTGAGATTAATTTATGGTCTGATCTCACCAATGAGGATATACTTCGGTGTGGAGCATTTTGTCCCCATGTTTGTGATGATCAGGTCTAGTATATTTTCTCCTCTTGTGGGAATGGTGACTAGTTGTTCCATAGCATTTGAGTTTATGAACTCAAGGAACCTTTGGGCTAGGGTGTTGGGGCTTGAGTAATGTTCCCAGTCTATGTTTGGGTAGTTGAAGTCACCCAGTATGATGGTGTTTGGAGAGACATTCATACTCTCCAGTGTCTTCAGGAAGGCTGTGTGGGTTTCCTGAGTTTGAGAAGGTGGTCTGTAGCATGTTACAAACTGTAGGGCAGTTTTACCTATGGTTAATTGCACCTGGATGGTCTCCGATGCTTCGTGCATTGCCACTAACCTGGAGGTGTGGGTATCCTTTATGAATATGGATACTCCCCTCCTTTTGTGGTTCGGTCCGGATTTTGGGGCCAGAGCATGATATGAGGTATAACCTGATAGTGCTGGGGTGCTCGCAGGAGCCTTGAACCAGGTTTCAGTCACAGCACAGACATCGATGTGCTCCATACTGAGGAGGGCTTGAGGCGTGCATCTTGAGGTTTAGACTTCTGGCATTGAGCAGTATTACCCTTAGTTTTTCTCCATTTTTGTTTTCTAGGGCGGTAGGTTTATCATTTGAGCCTTGCCTAAAAAAGGCACTATGGGGTGGCAAGAGCCTTTGCCAATATCCGGAAGCCCAGGGGTGACAGGTGCAAGCCGTCCCTTGCGAAGCAGCGTGGCTTGTCAAGCATGTCATCCCAGGCAGACAGACATTGGATCCCCTTAGAATGACACCAGTAATTAAGCCAATTATTAAAGCTGATCATTTTGTCTCTGTATTGTGGCATCATTCTTGGTGAGGGTAGGATACTGTTCAGGGTCAGGGTCATACCGGCCTGGGCTACATAATCTGAGAGCTCCTCTATGTCTCTTTTCATGTAGTCCAGGGAGGTACATCTCAGGTCGTTCACACCGGCATGGACAATGACTGAGTCATACTTGCACTTGCTGTGGAGTGACCTGAGTGCTTGTATTATGTGGCGGATTCTAGTGCCTGACAGGCAGCTTACTGTGATCTTTTCCTTGTTCAGTCTGGTGAGTGGGACGTCAGTGTGTCTGACTATGGAGTCACCTATAACAAGTGTGTCTGGCATTATGTTTGGCCTTAAGGGCTGTGACTGTTTAGCACACTGACTTTGAGAACTATGTGTTGCATGTCTTATGTCTTGAGGTGGCAGTTGCTTGTGTGTCTGCTTTGGAGGCCTCTGTAGTTTTGGTAGATTTTTGATCAGTGCCTCCGAGTATGTCTTTGTGTGTTTATGTGTTTGTTTTACAGTTGTGATAGTTCTATGTGAAACTGGATTTGTGGTGTGCATGGTTTCCTTCTCCTCCTGTCTGGTCTTGCCAGTCCTGAGTTGAGAGAGCTCAGCCTCCAGTTTGGCTATATAGTTGCATCTCTCACATGTATTTGTGTTTTGTGGGAGAAGGAGTGGGTTGTCTGTGTACATGAGGCAATTGTAACATTGCCTCAAGATGCCCAGATTCACCAGCTGAACAGGAGAGGACGCTAGCAACTGACCCTTGACATGCTAGAAAAAGTGAAAAAGTTTGCTGTGTAACTGAGTCAGAAGGGACCTATAGGGAAATGGGTACTCAAGGGATTCTAGGCTAATGTAGTACTTTGTTTAGTATACAAGTATTTTACCTATATAAAAATGCTTTAGGAGCAAGTGCTGAGCTTTTGAGATAGAGAATAGACTGTTTAGATTGAAAGTAGAGAAGTTCTAAGGGAAAAATTGAAGAGCAGACTTTACGGAGCCAGAAATAGTTTAACCTTGTTTAACCGGCGCTGCCCGATGGTGCTCTATGGGCAACTCTGCGCTAAATCAAGCAAAAGCGCGCTAAAGCAGGCTTTATAGCAGGGGGTTGAAAAGAGCTAGGAATTGACCCAAAATGGCCAATAGACTACAAGTTTCTGGCTGGAACCACTGCTCTAGGGACAAATAGGCTGCTCAGTGCTCCCCACTCCCACTGGTGAACAAAGAAGCTTCCCTTTATCCAAATAAGGATATGGAATAGCATAGGAACCAAGCCAAAGCCCAGAGATCAGCAAACTCTGAAGACTGGACTATTCTAGTTCAGTAAGGTGGGAAAACAAGATTTTTTTTTTTTATATATATGTATAAACATAAAAAACAAGATTTTTTATATATATATATATATATATATATATATATATATATATATCTATATATATATGTATATACATATAACTATATATATATATATATATATATATATATATATATATATATATATATATATATAAATATGTACACATATACATATATATAATACAGATAAGAAAGGGAAGCAGAGGGATATAAGGTGACTGAGATGTATCCAGCGATATTTGTACATAGTATAGATAGTGCAACGACATTCTCAACATCCAGGAGGTTCACAATAATAGGATTCCGCCAACCATGGAACGTGTAACATACCGATATGCATAACCGCGAGGCTGAAAGACCGACAGAACACAGTACTGTAACAGTACATGCGCGTGTAATAGTATGATGATATGAAGGGAGAGGTAGTCACTGCTGCCGGTGTTGCGGTCCACGTAGATACTGTGTGCAACCGTCCCCGTGAGTGCCGTAGTATGTTTACGTGTGCGGTGAGGGTGCCGTGTACGTTGCTGTGTGAGTGTAATGTGTGTGTGTCTGCAACATGTGTATGTTGGTGCCAAGGTAGAGGCAGAGCAGAATATTAGGTGTAGGCATACGGTACACTAGCCTCAGGCATATGTTCACTACTAGTCCCAGAGTAGTAGTGACAGCCCCACCCTGGCTAGGTGTGTCCTGACATAGAACGATACAAAGTGAATATGTTCCAGATGGTAGCACAGGAATATTCACCATAAGAAATGGAAAGGATGTATGTAATAGTCATTACTGTATGTACGACACTGATATGTTACATGCAATATGATACGTTGGCAAAGTCACACAGCAATAGGTATGTTCCATGGAAAAAAGTATGTGCTACCCCAGTACTGACCGTGGCCACGTGTTGGCCCGTAAACACTGCTGTGTGTTCCACAAGTGTCAAACAATCAATTCCCATTTGAATATGAGGCAACCACTGGCAAACAGGCTATGCCAACAACAGGACCACAATGACTGCAAATATCTGGGACAGAATGACAAGGGATAGTTGTCATGTACACATAACTGCTGATATACCACATATGTTACGGAGGTATACATGCATCGAGCTCACTTGCAGACGATATCGAAACCACATAACAACAGCCCAACCTACAATCCCATAACAAAAGACTATTAACTGTTAACTCTCCAAGTAGGGATGGAGCACACAGACAACTATACTGTGCATGTAGAGATGCAAGGCCCACAAACCGTATCCGTGATGTACAACCACCGATATCCCCCACTGTAGATAATAAAGGAATAGAAACCGTAATAGCAGCACAAAGAAACAGTCAGTCAATGACATCTGCATAACCACAACATATCGCGTGAGAGACACAATGAAAGGCGGATGCATAATTGCATGCGTCGTATAAAGGAAAACAACAGCCATGTTACAGTTTTGAATGCAATACCCTGTTATCATTCGTCGGCAGGACAGGTACACCCACATGTTGAATCAAATACTACACCTGTCACACACAATCCACAGGTGACATGAATTCAAAATATACTTGTCCCTATGCATAGCAGTTGCAGTTACACATGACATAACACAATGCAGACCATCTCCACGAAGGTAGGGCAAATAGCCAACGCCCAGGTGGAGAATCGAATCATACCCCATTATCGACACGTAATTTCCGAATGGAGTAGATGCACAGGTGATATGCACGTAAATACTCACGTACACATAGCCGCTGATATACCACAGAAGTTACGGAGGTATACATGCAGCACGCTCACCTGCAGATGATATCGGAACCAATTAACAACAGCCCAACCTACACTCCCATAACAAAAGACTATTAACTGTTAACTCTCCAAGTAGGGATGGAGCACACAGACAACTATACTGTCTATGTAGAGATGCAAGGCCCACAAACCGTATCCGTTACGTACAACCACCGATATCCCCCACCGTAGATATTAAAGGAATACAAACCGTAATAGCAGCACAAACATACAGTTAGTCAATGACATCTGCATAACCACAACATATCGCATGGGAGACACAATTAAAGGCGGATGCATAATTGCATGCATTGTATAAAGGAAAACAACAACCATGTTACAGTTTGGAATGCAATACACCGTTATCATTCGTTGGCAGGACAGGTACACCCACATGTTGAACCAAATACTACACCTGTCACACACAATCCACGGGTGACATGAATTCAAAATATACTTGTCCCTATGCATAGCAGTTGCAGTTACACATAACATAACACAATACAGACCATCTCCACGAAGGTAGGGCAAATAGCCAACGCCCAGGTGGAGAATCCAATTATACCCCATTATCGACGCGTAATTTCTGAATGGAGTAGATGCACAGGTGATATGCACGTAATTACTCACTGAGGAACAGCAATTGGTGGGATGGATTCACATGTTGCAGGTATCGACGTATATAAGGATGACTCTCAGGATATTCAAACCGTATGCTCATACTGAAACAGCGTTGTACTACCGAAAACAAAAGGAAACGGGAAAACAATAAACGGAACGAAACACCAACAAGGTATGTAGAACACATGATATGTAAGGTTGTGTAACGCATGATCTGTATTAATAAGCTGTACTGTATGTGAATGGTGGTTGTAATTAATTACACTTGTCCGTAATGCAGAAAGTGGTGAAAGGTAGTTATGTAGTGATGTCTTGCTGAGCATACCAATGCTTGTAGACACCGTGTGTACAGCAGTGGGACATCATGTACACAGCAGAGACACCACAAGGGATGCTACAAGAGGGCATTAAAGAGAACAATGCCATACCACACGCTGTTGCTGGCAGTGGATGTCCAACAAGGAAGTGCCATAGCAGGGGATAGTACATGTATGTATACTGTCACAGCACGCATGTGTATGAGCATATAACATTGATGACATATGTAAGGTGTGGCCGACGTGCAAGTATGCTCTGCATTAGGGGATACTATGTGAAATATGTGTAATGTATAGTTGTCTAGGTAGATATGACAGATATCATACACAGTATCACAGGCATATCATGCATAACACAGGTATCACCTATTGGTATGTACAATAACAGGATACATATGGCCTGTAGGTATGGGACATAGTAGTAGCATGATAGCTACTCTAAATGGAAGGGACACCAAGTAACCATGCACAAAGGACTTGTAGTATCTGCACAGGTGCACAGTGGGCTACAATGCAGTCTGGCACGTCCATGTGTAAGCACATGTGCAGTGTACACAGTAGTGTCACCTCTCCATGGTAGTGTCCTGTGAACAGCAGAGGCAGGTGTCAACTGCACCTCTACACAGTACAGCTGCTGTGGTGATACCAGGACTACATGTGTCACTCAAACAGCAAGGGAGGTATCACATGAACAGTGCTACTGTGTGTCCCTGTGGGATGTACACAGGACCTATGTGCCACAGCATGGTGTGTGTTAGGTTTGTGGAAGTAACACAGAAGCACAGCCCATGCAGTGTGGTGTGTGTGCACATATCCAGGAGTATTTCGTTCACAGTGCCCACCGCAGATGTCATGTATGAGGAGTATATGCATCAATAATGTGGTGGACATGGGCCATGTCAGAGCAGAAGACACCCCTGAGTATGTGGTATGCAGATGTGTACAGATGTGTTGTCCATATTACAGCCGCATATTTAAACTGTCTGAGCCCAGTAAACATCATGGCATGTCAATGTTGTGCCATGTAAAGCTGTAGCTGTTGTGGAAGGTACACCATAAATGTGGTATTGTACCCTTGACTGTGTGTAGATGTGTGTAGTTCACAGGTACAATGCCCACCTATGTACCAGCATCACACACAGTACAGATAGGTGTGGCCTTGCAGAAGGATATCCATGCCACAGTAGAATACGGTAACCACAGGACTGTGTGTGGCGTATGTGTGTACTGCAATCATGTACAATGTGATATGTATGTCGGGGACCACTATCCATGTGATAGTCAGTGGGTGAATGATGTTATGCAAAGGTGATGTGCATGCACCGTGTGTCATGCATCTTGATGCCATGATACTCATATGAAGTATCCGTCACACTGACACCCATATGGTTGGTATCGGTATGAGCTGGTGGAGCAATAATGGCGTTTGGTATGTAGGTGTGGGAAATCTAGGCATGGACAGTACTCTGTGATAGCATGTCCCGTATGTAAGCATATAGTGAACATGAGTGGCCCTATGACTGAGGACTGTGTAATGCAATATGTACCTGACATGTAGTAGGTACTATGGTATGCTGGCACCACTGTGTGTACTGTCCATGAGCCACATAGCATAACATCCTGAGACACAGGGTATGATGTGCAGGTGGATGTGTATGTTGTCAATACCAGAATGTGGAATGGTGCTGAAAGGCAATGTGAGGACAACGTATGATGTGTTGGCCTCTGTACCATCCTCAACTGCCCTAGCAACTGTATGACAGGTGCCCAGCATGTGTATGTGCCTTGCCGTGGCATTCACAAGCCCAACCCGGAGGCCATCAATGTGTGTGGGAATCACGTTCCTGATGATGTGCCCCATTGCCATGCAGAATGGTCCAGTCAGGAGTGTATGACTATAGTCCCACACGTGCAATGCAGTGCCACCCGTGTGTAGTGCGAGAAATGCTGCTGTGCGGCAGTCAGGGTCCACAATGTCCGACAAAAGGCTAGCAGTGAATATAGTGGCCTGGTGTGGTGACATATACCGAACAGGTTGGTGGGACATTACAGCCAGGGACATTGGAAGGTGACATTGGGCCAGTGTCCCAGGATATATCGTGTGTATGTCAGTACTGTGTATGTGACCACAGGGACACTACGATGTTCATGTACGGATTGCGACCCTGTAGTGAGTGAGAGGGTGTACTGTCGGTAAGTACGCCATCGCCTGGCACGTTGCCAACATTACCTCGGTCTGCAATGCTTGGTTGACTATTGTATGTGACATCAGATGTGGATGTTGCCAAAGAATACTGACATACCACCACAATGCCTGAGGCCCCACACCGCCATGTGCAGCAGTCATGTTAGGCATAGTTTTTATTCAAACTAAAGGGGTGGCGAAAGCCATAACTATAGCTAGGGCTATAAAATGCCCTTGGGCAGATGGCCCTAGTGAACTATGATGAACCTATGAACCTATGTGTAGGTAGCTAGCCTTGGAGTATGTGATGATGGATCTTGAGGACCCACCATGGCTGACAAGTGATGCACCCCACACATGTAAATGTACACCACTGTGCAACAGCCTGTACTTGTGGTTGTACATCATATGTGCATGGAACATGACCACCACAGTGGCATCTGTGAACTGGTCAGTACCGCCATGTCTCTGTGTGGAATAGCATGATTCCTGCAATTGTGTACATGCTACTGACGTGCACAGTGGTATGTGTCAGCATATGTATGTGTAGTGTCCATCTGCTTGGGTGTCATGATGTTAACAACTGCTGTCAGCAGACATCTGTAGTAGTTGTTGTAGTACACATGTTCTGTGTATGCTGTGATGGGTGTGTTTCCAGGGTGTGGCTAGCAAGGCCATGTACCATATGTGTGGAACCCACCAAAGAGGGGATAACCCCAGGTGTGACACACCAGTCACATGGAGGTAGTGTTCATGCTAAGGGTAGTGTAGGTATGGTATGTGTTGTGTAGTGTGTCATCCAGCTGAGCGGAGTGCATGACTCAAGCATGTGTAGGTATATGGGTGTCTATCCCAGGGAAGTGTGGGCTACTGTCAGCACACAGCAGTAGTAGCTGTCTGAGGCCCAATGTACACTATAACATCACAGACGGTATGTAACCTATGGTGTACAATGTCGACTCTGTTGTGTGTTACAATGTGTATAGTGGTCACAAACACGGTTATCTGCACATGAAGCACCAATGATGCATTGTGCTAAGCAACTATCCAGGATGTGTGCAAAACACTGTGTGATGTGTGAACCCCTCATCTGTGGGTGTTCCGGTCCAGGTATGTGCCTGGAAGGTACGGTCCATGTACAATCCGTAATCGCAGGTGTTCTGTGCAGAGCATGGAGGCATTTCCCAGTCACCGCAGAGATATGTGAGCGGTGCAATAGTGTGTGTGCCTCGCATGTGTGCATCACAGTGGAAGATGCAAGCATTGTTCCACATGACCCCATGCCGTGCCTGCCAGTTACAGCCCTGCTGGTGACAGTTATGTGAAACTGCCAGAGAGGCAGTATAGCATGTGAAGATGTACATGTGTACTCTACACCCCAGGCCGATGGCTGCAGGTCATGCGTGCCACAGCATTGTGTTTGACCTGGACTGTCATAGCGGGCAGATACCACATGCCTGTACAATAACAGCAGGAGCATAGGCAACTGTTGCAGTGACACAGTAGGTCAATGTACAGTGTTCCTGTGTCCAGACCACTGCCGAATGTACACCATGGCTAGACACACACCCAGAGGGCTATAACACCGGGAGCCATTGCATGTCCCAGTACACATAGTCTGTGTATTGCCATCACAGGGCAGTCACAATAACATGATGTATGAGAGATATATTGTACCAGGTGATGTGTCATGTGCGTATGTTGAGTTGCAGAGGTGTTCACCCGTCCGCAACATCTCAGTGCATGATGCCTTGTGTAACATGATGTGTGGAACTGCATTGTGATTCACAACAGAGTCATCCGTGACTGGTGTGTTGTGAATGTTGTAACCCATGAGTCTGCGGGATATACACTGGTGATGTTGGCTGCCATGCTGGGGGCCACCAGTGGTGCCTACAGTGGTTATACAGACATATTGCATACGTTGTTCTTGCAGGAATGTCCATTGTTGTAGACGATGTGGTACTATGTGATGGTAGGTGTGTGATGTGAATGTTACAAATCCAGACGTGACCGTCAGGTGCAGTCATGGTTGACGACAGCATCACCCCATCCACAGCTGTCAGCACCCTGTCCCCAGAATGGGTAACAGTAGCCCTTGTACTGTGTGACTAATGTGCAGATCGTAGAACACCTGCTATTGGCTGACTAACAGTGTCAACTAGGAAGGGTATATGATGGCTGAAATACGCTGCTCTAATGTATAAATATGATATCCCAATGAATTACTATGATTCCCATCTAGTAAGCCATGGCTGGCATGTAAACCGTGTACAACAATGAATGTGTGACAGACCCTTCCAATGTGGTACCTTGATGAACATGCACCTGTTAGAACACCAAATGAGGTACGTTGCACGTAATGATGTACAACTGACAGCTATGGGCCCAGCATGGATGCAGAAGCACATCTCCCACAGGCAGTACCGCTGTACGTTGGTAGGGGAGCATTGCACGAGTACATGTGACAGTTGCTGTATTGCCACATGTACGACATATCCATCATATAGGGGTAGCACTGGCATGTGATGGTTGGACATGCCTGTACATACGACCATGTCCCACAGGATATGTGTGTTAAGTGTGTACAACACCTGATGTACCTTGAGCAAGCTGCAAAGTGTATGACTGCCAGCGTACCTGTGTGACATGTTGTGCAATGGGTGCAAAGGTAATCAGTAGCGCATTACATGCTCACATGTCCTGCACAGGTGCATAGCTTGACCGTACAATACAAATAGTGTGTTGGATAATAGCAACCCACAAGCGGTGATGAGTAAGGGTGGCAATGAACTATCACCTTTCCGGGTAAGGTGTGCATGTCCATGACACATTAGCACCTGAGATGTTAGCAGTACAGCTGTACAGGGCGGCATGTATATTTGATTACAAATATCTTTGCGTGTTCCACCACTGGCCTGTTGACAGACAGACATCAACACAATGTGCAGCATTGACATGTGCACAGCACATCACCGCTGGCTACAGTAGAACAGGGTTAATGTGTTGACATGTGCACAGAACATCAGCGCCAGCTACAGTCGAACACGGTATGTGTTGAACACCACCGTCATTGTAGCCCATGCCACAGAGAGAAATGTTATGCATCTGTGTATGTACGGCTGGGAATGGACCTGACCTAGCAGTATAGCTGTGTCAGTGTTGTGAACAACATACTGAATGGGCTGTGTGTGTGAGGTGTGTGTCATAAGTGTATGGTCCGATGGATGATACCAGCATTGCCACCGCTATGTGAACATCCCCGTCCCCATAAATGAATACCTAGGCTGTGCCCAACACCATGGTCACTGTGGAAGGGATGGTGCTGTGCGGTGCACCCGCCAACATGGTGGTGACAGCAGGCACTGGATGTAGACATATGAGGTACCCATATCAGGTCGGGGTACCATCCATGTGCACGGGATATCACCGTGCGGGCATATACAGCACTGTGTTGAACAATAGTACAGCGCATAGCACCTATCAGGGGTAATATTTATGCATGGATGTGCGATACCAGCATGCACAATACACACTCCCACCATGCAGCATGCTGCCTACCTTGCAGAAGGACATTGTCCACACCATAATGATGGACATGCGACATGTCCATATACCCATATAAATGACATATGGAATGGACAGCCACCGTCCTAATACTGGTATTCCACAGGCTGGACACATCCCTGTGCCATATATGTGATATACCCTGCCATACCATGCAACCCTATCCATCAAGGCTGCACGTGTTGTCACAGTCATACATGGTGCAATGGCCACATGGTACATGCACTATCAACTGACTGGATCAGTAATGTGGCACTGATGCACCCTGTGGTGTCACAATTGCTGTGTGACAGCGTGTACAACGTGCGCGCACATGCTATGTTTGCCCATCCCTGCAAATGTCATATGAATAGACATTGTCCCATGTGTATCACATGTGAAATACAGGCGAGCCGTGGCAGGATGTTCAACACCCATACAGTGCTGAGTAGATGTACATGGCAAGACACATGCATGTACAGGTGTCCATGTGTATGTGTGCAGTGTCACTGCTGATGTCCATAACGGCTGCGTCTGATGCTATGTGACATATACACAGCATCCAGGTGAACAGTAGTACTGTGGACACATCGGGCCAAGTGCAGATTGGTAAGAACACAGGTGCAGGCAAGTACACATGTCCACAGCAAGTTACCATCTACATGGAGTATGTACACTGTGATGAGTTGACACAGAGATATGATATCCACTGCATAATGATGTGACAGGTGTGACAGCAACACGTCAGATGTATCAGTGTCATGATGCTTCTCAGAGATTACTGTGCAGATGTCGTACATGTCATAGCAATGTATGTTCAGCGGTATGCCAGTACATCAGTGTGAATGTGACCTGTCACCATCATTATGTCTTACAGATAATGCCACGTTCATGGCTCCCAGCCTTCTGCCACCAGGAGGATGATGTCATCATACCATTGCTCCATGACAACTATGACGTGCTGTTCAGCCATGTGCCACAGCATGCTCAGCAGCGGGATGACCTGTGGCAGGATATACGCAGGAGGGTGAATGACGTGGGTGGCAACAACCGCACCTACCAGCAGGTATGCCGACACTGCATGGACCTGATACGGCATGCGAAACAACGTGCCACTGCAATCGCCAGAGAACAAGGTGGAACAGGTGGTGGGCCACCAACCCAGCCCCCACTCACACACACAGAGGAACTACTGGCCAGTCTGGGGACACCCAGGGAACAGCATGCAGAAACACTAGCCGCCATTGTGGAGGTGGGTGTCTCCCAACCAATGAGCCTGGAGTTGCCTGGTAAGTCAGTCCTGCATATGAGTATGATATCCACTGTAGTTGCAGGTGTCACTGTACATCATGTAAAGTAACAACACATGCCAGGTATATGGGCACACAAGCTGCATACTACAGTATGCTATGTTGTGTATGCAGACGTGTGCATACCATATGCTATCACACAGGTACATGTGTTCACATGCACAGTGCGAACTGTGGCTGTCATACAGTCATGAATAATGTTTATACTGTTGTGTCGCCCCTATACAGGTACCTCTGGCGTGTCGCACAGACACGGGTCTGTCGCAGGTGAGACTGTTGTCAGTATCAGGCATGTTACAGTGTAGAGTTATTTGCCATGTGGCCAGGTATAACATGCACACCCGGGTTTTGTTCCAGTCACGTTATACAGGTTGCACCACCAGACACACACATGCCACCCATGTGCAATAGATACACCATTAGTATACACCGGCATGAAACCACAGTACCTGTCAATGTGATATGTGCGGTCAGCTATGCATACAACGGTGGAGGTGTTCTACAATGGATGCATATGTAGTATGCATTGGAACAACATTTGTGGTACACACACAGTACCACACAGTGAGCAGTGATCTGGGCAGCACACAGGTGTCACCATTGTGACATATGCCCCTGCATTGTGTGCACACATTGTGACATGCCACCCAACATGTCCCAAGCTTGTGGTGTTCTGTCCGCAATATTGTCACACCATCACATGACCTACACCCGACATAACACACATCCACACTGTTGTCTGCATAGCCCTGTGGATTGTGACACCTCTGACATGTATGGGTGTATGTCACATGGGACACCACAGACATGTGTACAAGATGCCCATCACACACAATTGTCCAACAACCGTTCACACATGGCCATGGGTGATAGCCTCATGTTGCCACACAGTACGTCTGATGTGGATAGACCCCGTTGCACATTGTTCACACATAGTGCAATCATAGCCGTAGTGGACCACTTGTACATTTGATGTGTTACACCGGACAACTGGAATGCCTGTCTGCAGCCACCGGAGGTGTCATCGATTTCTACCATATATGATCTGTGGAACAGCATGACTGTGTTGCAGTCATGGCAATGCAATGCGTCCATGTTATGCATTGCACAGCAACATACATGCATCATGTTGCCATGCAATGGCACAGTGCCTGTACTCCACACTGTATAGCTATGTACACGGCTCACACTAACCACACCTGCACATACACATTTGCTAAACATGCATTCTATCTGTAGGCTGTACACACAACACTGCACTGTGAGGCCCATTATGATGCTGTGCATGTGTCAGGACACCATTGTGTCAAACATGTATACATGTTACTGCACATGTCAGCGGATTACATGTCAAGGTAACGTCAGCCATGTGTACTGTTAACCTGTTTGTGGCCACATGGTTTATCATGGTGATGCATGCAGATTACCATGATTGTGTGTACTGCATGCCTACTGATATGACACCTGCTTGATGTAGTGTGCACCCCAGGGTGGTATGCATATTAACACTATTAATGTCTGAGCTGCATTCCCTGTGCTGTAGTGCAGGAATGCTGCATGCCATCTGAAATATCACATGCATGGTGTGTCTGTGTGTGTCTGTGTGTGTCTGTGTGTCTGTGTGTGTGTGTCTGTGTGTAATGTACCTTACAGTATGTCTTTGCATTCACAGGTGGTGTAGGTGCTTTACCCTCCTGCGGTCCATCTGATGTTAGTGTCCCCACAGATACTAGCGGTGATGACCATATGCATGAGGTACAGGCAGGGTTGTCAGGGGCGGAATCTGTGCCATTGGTTACCATCCCACCTATATCCCCCTCTTCCCTGCACACGGTTCTGATGCCAACACATACCACATCACCGTTGCCCATAGAGGAAGGACAGTCAGCGTCTGTTGGCATTGAACAGGAATGTGTGGTGGCTACAGAAGGTGTGACTACACAACATGTTGCCAGTGTAATGACTGGTGATGTGCCACACAGGCATGTGGCTGGTGCTGCTCATAGGAGGACCTCTGGCAGACATGCACCTGCAGCACAAGGCGCAGCAGCTGGTATCACCAGACGCATGTTCCAGACTGTAATGGCGGCACAGGCATGTGCAGAATGGCAGAACCAAGAAGGGCAGAGGCTGCAGAGGGCTGCAATCCGTACACTGAATGACAACATCCAGTCATTGGCAAATGCTCAACAGCAGATTGCTAATGTACTGGATAGGTGATTAGGCGAAATGGTTGGAATCCTCGACCGAGGCATGGCAATCCGCGAGCATGAGCTGTCTGTGCTGGAACACCTGGTAGGGGTGAGGTGTAGGACACGTGGGTGTAGGCCAGCAACACCACCTAGTGTAGGTCGATGTGTGCGTGCCACCTCTCATGCCCACTCACATAGTGCCGGTAGCAGTAGCAGTGCAGCTGGTGCTGCACTGTCCACACCAGGACACAGAAAGCCATGTGGACGTGGCCCTGGCCAGTCCCATCGTGGACACAGTTCCAGCGGACATGTGTCATTGGACAGTAGCCACTCTGTACCTCCACCCGGTAGTGCCCGTGCAACCCCAGGCAGGCACAGGTCACATGGCCATGGACGGACACAGTGAGCTGTACAACCTGCACTGTACAGTCTGGGGCTGTCAATTATACCCCGTGTAGGCATCACATATGGCTGAACTGTGTACACACATACCCACACACAGCAGACACAGCTGTAGGGCTCCACCACATCCACATGCATTCTGCACAGACATGTCCAGTAAACCCACCGGCCCTTACACACACACATGATGTTATCCATTGGTGCAGCCTATGCCCCTGGCAAACATATCACCCTGTGCATATGATGAAGCCTCTGCCACATCCCTGTCATCCACACCATCAGTGCAGGGTTATGCAAATATATTCTGATGCACAGGGTGGACAGGATAGTGAGAGGTGTATGTGATACCTGTGCATGCATAGCATGGGATGTGTATGTTGCAGTGGTTGTGTATAAATACTGACAGATGCGTATGTGATACCTGTGTATGCATAGCGTGGGATGTGTATGTTGCAGTGGTTGTGTATGAATACTGACAGATGCGTATGTGATACCTGTGTATGCACAGCATGGGATGTGTATGTTGCAGTGGTTGTGTATGAATACTGACAGATGCGTATGTGACGTGGGTTGTGTACCGTCAACATGCAGCAGACATACCATGTAGTGCAGGTGCAGCATGCATTGTGATGTGTTCACGGTATGTGTGACAGTTACATGTGTAGCACCATGTTGGTTCTGATACCCTGAATCCCTCCTATGGTGTACTCGCATGTGCCTACAGGGAGCACTGTTACTGGTCCCCCACGTGTAGCTGTGGATTACTCACAGGCACATCTGGCAATATCAGCATACTAAATGTACCCGCAACCTGCCTGGACACCTACATGACACACATGTCCGCACATATACTGCACCTGACGCATGTGGTCAGTGCCACAGGCTACAGTGGACAGAGACGTCACATACATAGCAGGACACACTACAGGTATGGTGACATGGTGCAGGTGTCATACACAGCGTGATGGCCACTGACTTCAGGTGTCACCTGTCAGCTGTGGGGCATGCTGTGCAGCAGTAGAACCCTGTAACAGTACAGGAACATGGTCTCACTCATGGGGTGTACACCACTATGACGCACACCCCATAGTGTGCAGATGGGGACACCTGCCTGTGTGGTCAGCACACTCACAATACTATGCACCCACATGCCATGTCACAGGGAGCGGACTTGCACAGGTAGTATGTATGGCTCACACCTATGGCATCAACAGGGTTGTGCAATGCAGCACCATTACAGGATAGTCACCACGTGTGGTACGTGTTCGTTCACAACAGTATATCAGCATACACCCTCACACCAAGCAGCAGACATACAAACATGTAGACACACACACATTGTAGTGACCACACATGTGTACACAGAGAGACAACGTGTTGCATGTACTGCACAATCCAAATGCATGCTCCCCACACTGAGGTATGTACAGATCTCTACTATGGTGTACAGGGATGTGTAGCACGTGGGACATATTCCCCCTGATATGTGGCATACATGGGCACACAGTCATGCACACATGTCAGTGCTGGGAATACTACACCCGCCATATGATACATGTGCAGGCATGCAGCGGTATGTAGTGCATTATGTGTACCAACACTGTATCTGGCAGATGTGCTGATATATGCACTTGGGGGGTGGTAGGTGTTACAGTTGCCATGTGACATACAGTCAATAACACCTGACCGCTGGGTATGCATTATGTCAGCACTGTCATGTAACAGCGACATAGCATACTGTATGCACATGGCAGGGTAGGATGGTGTGTGACACAACTGTGAGCCACCACCTGCACACATGCATGCAGACAGGTGTTTAAACACATTATGTACACACATACCTCCATACGTGCTGTTTCTGTGCCACCGTATAATGGCCTCTATGATGGGTATGCAGGTGGTAGGTTGTTGCAACTATGTTATGGACATCGGCCACTGCTCATGCATGGCTGCTCCATGCACAGTACACATGTCACATGTGTCTCCTGTTGCCATGTGTGTATGCATTGCTACTTTTTGACATGTGTGTTGACATACATACAACATGGACTGTGGTATGGTATCACAGCTGTCACAGGCGAACAATACAAGGGTATGTGTCCCAGTCAACACTGCTTCACCCTGTAGTGGGAGCATTCCACAGACATGGGTCCACCTTCCATTCGTGTGTGTAGCACTTGACGCCAGTGTTATGCATGTGGTACATCACAGGCTTTGTATGTGTCATGTGTGCAGTCCATGCACACATCCAGACAATCACATGTATGACATATCCAGATGTTTGTTCATTGTGGTACAGCAGCAGTCATGTGTCACAGCTGTGTCAGGGCCGTGGTATGTGTGGAGCCGACCTGTCCATGTATACTGATATGGGTGGACTACATCACACATGCTGGATCATTGTTAGTACATGTGTACTCTGCACAACTGGTGTACACTGCTATACAGACCTGTGGACATATGTTACATGCTGTTGGACCGTGAGGCTTACTGCTGCACCAATGACATGGTGCTGGCATGACAGCTAAGGTGTTCACTGCAGTGTGTACATGTTTGACCTGCACCCGTGACACCTGTGATGTCATCTGTGTGTGTACGAGTGACTGCATGTGTGACCACCCTGTGCATGTGGACAGGTTTACCTTACTGTGACCTGCTGTGTGTACACTCCATCTGCATGCTGGACGGCGCATAGCAAATGCTACGTGTGAGAGCATGCCCAGTAAGCAGTTGTGTAGGTGGACACAGAGTACATTCCACACTCTGCCCTTCCATGATTACACTCCATGTGTATGCCTTCTGTGTGTACACTCCATCTGCATGCTGGACGGCCCTTCTGTGATTATACCCCATGTGCATGCATGTTTCCCCTTTGCAACTGCTAAGTGTGTGAGCATGCCCAGTTGGCTGTTGTGTAGGTGGACACACAGTACATTCCACATTCTGCCCTTCCATGATTACACTCCATGTGTATGCCTTCTGTGTGTACACTCCGTCTGCATGCTGGATGGCGCGTAGCAAATGCTAAGTGTGTGAGCATGCCCAGTAAGCAGTTGTGTAGATGGACACACAGTACATTGCACACTGCGCCCTTCTGTGATTATACCCCGTGTGCATGCATGTTTCCCCTTTGCAACTGCTAAGTGTGTGAGCATGCCCAGTTTGCTGTTGTGTAGGTGGACACACAGTACATTCCACACTGTGCCCTTCCATGATTACACTCCATGTGTATGCCTTCTGTGTGTACACTCCGTCTGCATGCTGGACGACTCATAGCAAATGCTGTGTGAGCATGCCCAGTAAGCAGTTGTGTAAATGGACACACAGTACATTGCACACTGCGCCCTTCTGCGATTATACCCCGTGTGCATGTATGTTTCCCTTTAGCAAATGCTAAGTGTGTGAGCATGCCCGGTTTGCTGTTGTGTGGGTGGACACACAGTACGTTCCACACTCTGCCCTTTCATAATTACACTCCATGTGTATGCATGTTTGCACTTTGCAAAGACTAAGTGTGTGAGCATGCCCAGTATGCCAGTCATGGACACAGTACATTCGGCACCGACGTCTGATACTAGGCATGTAGCCATGGCCATTGACATCCTGCAT
This sequence comes from Protopterus annectens, assembly GCF_019279795.1. NCBI lineage: Eukaryota > Metazoa > Chordata > Ceratodontiformes > Protopteridae > Protopterus > Protopterus annectens. The sequence continues at coordinate 487,705,899 of NC_056744.1, forward strand.
AGCCATGGTGGCCATCCAGGCGAATTATATGTAGTTGCTATGCCACAATGGATGCCTACATCAAACACACTGGTTGCTCTCTCAAAGGGTGTACTGTCTGTGGTGCAGCCCGTATCCATTTCATGATGTAGTGCTCCGTAGATAGTTAGTATTCCCGAGTGCAGCACTGCCGTGTTACTGTACGTCCACCTTGGGATAGTAACATGCTGTGTGACTGCTCACTATGTATTCATTCCCTATCGGCATCCTTGCCTTTGCGGATGATATCACCCACCTAGGAGTATGCCTCAGACAGTGCTGTGCTCAGTAATCTCGGTAGCGCATTCTGTAAATGCATCATGCTGTAGTGTGTTCATGTAGGTAGGTGTATTTTCAACTCCCGGCCCTTCCAAGTGCGTGTTTGTGTGTGTGTGTGTGTGTGTGTGTGTGTGTGTGTGTGTGCGTGTGTTTCCAGCTGCCTCCAGAGACAGTGACGCTTTTAGACGCCTCACAACACATACATTTGCTATCGGCATCTATTCCTTTGCGGATGATGTCACCCACCTGGAAGTATGCCTCTGACAGTGCTGTGCTCAGTAATCTCAGTAGCGCATTCTGTAAATGCATCATGCTGTAGTGTGTTCATGTAAGTAGGTGTAGGTTCAACTCCTGGCCCTTCCAAGTGTGTGTGTGTGTTTCCAGCTGCCTCCGGAGACAGTGATGCTTTTAGATGCCTCACAACACATACATTTGCTATTGGCGTCTATTCCTTTGCGGATTATGTCACCCACCTAGAAGTATGCCTCTGACAGTACTCTGCTCAGTAATCTCGGTAGTGCGTTCTGTAAATGCATCATGCTGTAGTGTGTTCATGTAGGTAGGTGTAGGTTCAACTCCCGGCCCTTCCAAGTGTGTGTGTGTGTGTGTGTGTGTGTGTGTGTGTGTGTGTTTCCAGCTGCCTCCGGAGACAGTGATGCTTTTAGATGCCTCACAACACATACATTTGCTATCGGCATCTATTCCTTTGCGGATGATGTCACCCACCTAGAAGTATGCCTCTGACAGTGCTGTGCTCAGTAATCTCAGTAGCGCATTCTGTAAATGCATCATGCTGTAGTGTGTTCATGTAGGTAGGTGTAGGTTCAACTCCCGGCCCTTCCGAGTGCATGTGTGTTTCCATATGTGTGTGTTGTATTTGCGCTTTCCGTCAGTGGTGGGGCTCACGTACGACTATGGGGGTCTGGTAATTGTTATGTTGACACTTCATGACACCCTGGGGGACACTTCACCTTTGTGTCTAATTACCTTCCACATTGACCTTCGCAGGGCATACGTTGTCATTCACATTTTCTGGGGTATGACTTATACATGTTTGCCCATTTGTCCTGCTGTCTTTCTTCTCACCTGTCCACCTAATATCACCAGTTCAGTAGATGTATTTCGGACAGGTTAGCTCCTTCATACCCTTGACCTGTTGTCATTATGTGTACATGCTCTGACGTTTGGCCTTTGCCCTTGTTACATTTCACATAGTGATGTGCCTTTCTAGCAGATTGCTGTCTAGGCATTACGGACTGTGCGGTAGGTGATAGTGACCGCTATTTCCATTGCATGACTAGTGACACTCATAACATCCATATTCATGGCTACGCCAGTATTCGCACAACTGTCTGAGTTTGTATGGGGTATTTATAATGTAGTCCCTATCTGTATTTCCTGTACTATGCCTTACTGCAGCTGTGTTATTCTGACAGTTTTCCAGTTATGGGTACCATCTTGGTCGTACACATGTCCATCCATGGGAATCGCCTACAGGACACTGATATAGGGCTGTACATATTTCCAACTTGCTTTCCGCACTATCCAGTGGATGCTTTGCACCATTATCGAGAATAAAGGCATGTGCTATACCCACATCCCTCCCACGGGGCGGGCCTACGAAATCTCTGCCAAACAACACCTAGGCCCATTTCTGCATACCCAGGTTCCCATGCCTGCAACCCTCTACGGTACACATTACACATGGTTAATGTGTGTGGTACTGCGATGTGGACACACTTTTATGCACTCCCCACTCTAGGGATATCTGTGCATACATCCTGCATTTCATGGACACGTGTCATCACCCTTGCACCTGCTTTTAGTGCATATACAGCTGATTCATATATGCAGCTGTCACTTTGTTTGTGTCAATCGTTGCAAGTACTGCAAATGGATAACTTTTTGGAGTCCTACAATGGACACCAATATGCATGTTTAAAGTGTAGAACTTGCTGGACTGTCACTTTCTGGCCAATGCTTTTGACTGCTGCTGTATATTCCCCATTCGTGGATGTCTGTTTGACTACCCATATTAGCTATTACTTGGCATATTTATATCCATGTGTCATATATATGGGACATAGGTCTGTTGTGTGTACATATATACATGTAAACTCCTCGTTTCATACCTTGCTTTGTTAATGTCTGTGGATTACCTGTGAAAAACATCTATACCCATACCATACCTTCCCACTGTACAGCTACTGGCAGAGTGTACGGATGGTTGACCCTTTATCTTAGGTGTGTTTTACATTGACCGGTGTCTATCTGGCAATCTGCTGGCATTTCATTTGAGACTTACGGTGGCACCTTCTGACAAGTAGTTCAGGTTACAGATGCATAACCTTCGTCAATCCCTGCTACTAACACACCCGTTATTCTATCCACTTTCTATGTTTGTTTTAGCATATATCTTGTGTTTCTCACTATTTCTACCAGTACTTTGCATGGCATTGTCCGGTTCCATACTTTCAGAGGCTGACAGTTTTGAGACATGTATAACTAACATGGGGGAAACAGCATTAATTTACTCTGCTGTGAGCGGATCACACATGCACAGGCACACTTGCATTTCCTTATTGTGGGTTACGCACAGGCGCACATGCATATCCGTATTCTGGGTTTCATATGTTTACTGTGTCTTTGCGCTTACATGGCCTGTATTAGTTGTGACAGTACCAGTAACATATCTCGGATACGGTTAACGGACGTATGCGAAACACACTTTCACCTTTACATATGTAACTGTCTTTGTGGCACAGACGCATTAGTTACACATTCACATTTATATGTTCTATACTCGTAATTCAAACGGGACTGCATTCACGTTGTCCGGTTGCTGTGACCACTACACGTTTGGTGTTCTGTCTCATTTATATGCATACCCATGGTACATAGCTACATTAACATATCCCCCCCGCACTCACTTACATCACAGGCATCCATTCTCCTGCTGGGAAAAGTGTGGTACTACATGTTACACATTCCCTATTCCCTAATGCTCTTGACCCAGGATGCATATGGCGTAACCGCAGGGATATTCAGAACACAAAGGCTTATAGTCCCAACACATACAGGTCTTTAATGGTCAGGGTGTTCCTGTGGTGCTCTGGGATTGGTCTTGTCCACCTAGTGTACAGCACTGCCCTGACCGTGTATGAATGTCTGATGAGGCACATGGGCACGGTTTGTCCATATTTATTATACCATGACCCCCCATTATTCCATACCGTGCACGCTGATTGGCCAGCGTGCCCGTTATAAATCGAGTTATACTAATGGAAGATGGTCCGGTCGCCCGGACCTTTTTCCATTAGTATAACTCGGTATTTAAAACCTGTCTCGCTATGTTAGGTGGGTTTAACATAGTGAGACAACTTTAAATAAGCAACGGAGATGTCCGTTGCTTACTTTAAAGCTGTCTCGCTATGCTAAACACATTTAACATAGCGAGACAGGTTTTAAAAGAAAGCAACGGGGAAATCAAGCTCTCCATTTCTTTTTTGTGGTGTTTTGCTATAATAACTGGGTTTAACATAGCGAGACAGTTTTAAAATTAGCAACGGACATCTCCGTTGCTTATTTTAAAGCTGTCTCGCTATGTTAAACCCATGTAACATAGCAAAACACTACAACTAAGCGATGGAGATCTTGCTTTCTCCCGCTGCTTTTGCCCACAGCTGTGATGTACTGCGCAGGCGCTCAGTACATCCGCACTGCCGTGGATGCCAGACATCTGTGGTGGGGCATCAGACAGGCATTATACTATGCCATTATGTAAGGGAATTAATAGTTTATGTTCTTACATGATGTCAGGGTATGATAGCAATAACCCACTTCTGGGTGTAGGTGATGCTGTATTTACCCGCGGTTGGCTTTGTTTGGTCCCGAGGGTGACACCGTGGGTATATCCAGCATTACCCACACCCAGGCATGGGTTGTTGCTATAATATTCAATCTGTGTTTACAGACACAGGTGTTTGGACAACCGACAATAGCTTATGCTGTTGGCATACAATGATGTGGGTGGTGCTGTTGGCATACAATGATGTGGGTGGTGCTGTTGGCATACAATGATGTGGGTGGTGCTGGTTATCATACATATTTCATGTTGTGTGTTGTTCCCATTCACAATTGTCTATTCCCTGTAGTCATTCATACGTGGATAGTTATGTAGCACATGACTGAACTATGTATTACCTGCAGGTATGCTGTGTTACAGTGAACATATGTGACAGTTGGTTACAGTGTATATGTGTATGTACCTCTGTGATACTGGGGACTACCACACATCCGTCGCAGCATTTCATGCGTATGTACATACTATTATTTGGTGGCCTGTAGAAGCTTGTGAGAGCACTGATTACATGTGTCCCTATTTGTGCACGTATCGAGATAGTCTTTGTCCAGCTTTTGTTGCTGTCATGGGTTGGACGGTGGTGTTGGTGTGTCACTGGGTTGTATTTATACTGCCGATACTTCAGTGGGGGGTAGGGTTAGCACTTGTTCCTCTTTGCGGGGGGAGGCCCCATTATGGACATTTGTGTCCTGCGTCAACACTTGACATGTGCCATATGTCCTGTGATATTAACACAGTAGTGTATTTCTTACCTTCATTACTACTTGCATGTTACAGGCATTTTGTATCTGGTACACATGACTATTATATTGGATAGCTTAAGCTATTCACATGCTATGCAATAACCTTTCATTCTGGCATATATGTGTTATTCTATCCTTTGCATTGGCCGTGGGTGTTTTACTATGCAAATCCACACATATCTACGAGTGATGTCCCACCTTGACAATCTGTACATGTGGCAACCCTGCTGGGGTGGCCTGCTTGGTGGACAGCTGTTCCACCCTGTGTATTATGTTTGGCATGTCTGCATAGCTACTCATCAGTACCGTGGCTACACATACTGCTTTGTCCGGATGTGTACAGTTATGGACACTGTGGCGTGTGAACACCTATGGGGTTTTGATAGGTCAGTAACCACATGCGGGATGTACACATTCTGCCGACACATTCACATGCAGCCATTTGGATTTCAGTACCTGGGATGGGATGTTGACATATGTGGGGTACATATTCACAAGCCTGTCACTGCCTAGGACAATACTTCCTACTACATATGGGGTATACCCACTTTGTGTAGGTGTGCAGCTGCGCATGGCTGCTAGCTGGATTAGGTGGACATTTGGACATGGGTGCGGGTTACGTGCTATGAAGGGGTTGTTGTGTATTACATTTGCATGCATGGGTTCTGCTTCTGGATATTCCGATTCGGCATATGCCATCCTATGTGTATGTGACAGTTATGTTGCTGTGTATAGCACATTTTACTATACATATATCTGTGTGTGTTTGGGATATCTAGTTTCTTTATGGTTGTTATATGGCCACGACTGCCCGGGTGTGTACTATCACTACCACTGGGGGACTGCTGGTGACCATGCCCATGGGGCTGGTCGTGTGTATTTGCGGCGCGCTGACATTATGCAGTACACCTCCACTGGGTATGACTGCTGACAGTGCAATACGTAATGGACACAGTATTCTAAGTATCATGTGTTCCATGAATGGGAACATTTTGTATGTCGTGCATTTATGTTTTGGTTCTCCATTATGTGTGGACGGGTACTATGTAGCATACTTTGCATACATTTCATTATCCACGGACACTGGTAGGTGCGGTTACTATTGCAGGCAGCCTGTAAGAGTCAGCACTTTAGGTTGCTCATTGCCTGCTGACTTGGCCACGCCTCCAAGCGCAACCTAGTTAGGCTCCCTGGACTCGCGCACGTGCCCTATGCACGTGGTTGTGGTTGCAGCGCACACTCATTACTATGCATGTGGCGCTGCTACACCATTTGTACACTGCACGGCCGGCGCAAGCCTTACACCGGCCTTGCACCGAGCTTCATGAATCCGGGGGATAGTCTTGTTATTTTACTGGGTAAATGATAACTTCTGCATTGGCAGTATAGCTAATAATGTAAGGAATCAGGAAATATGTTAACTGCTGTTTAAGCACATAACACCACTCCCAGCAACGGTCACTCAGAAATTATTTCCAAGCTAAGTCCCTTCTTAGGCAAACAGCTTCACAGTGTTATTAAGCTAACCGTCCTTCCCACACATTGCTCTTTAAGCTCGACCTGCAAGACTGCATTTATTCTACTGCGGAATCAAAAGGGAATACATTCAAAACAGAGTGAATGACAACAGTCAAAAAATAATGAAAAAACGAGAGAGTGACATATAGAAGCACAGGAAAAATATCTGCAATAAATGTAAATTCTGAACATCCTGACATTTGAAAAGACATAAAGATATAAAGAAATCACAAAATCTAATTATAGCAGAAGCAGGTAGCAAAACCCATATGTGTACAAATATTACAGAAAAAAAGTTTAAAATCTTACAGGTAACATTTGTACATACATTCTGTATTTAGGAACTATTCTTTGCACAACAATCAACTTTCCTCTTATAGTCCTGCTGTTCTCCATCACCCTATTCATGTTAGCACAAGTTAAATCAAGGCTGCTTGTGCAGTACACAATGCACCACTCTTACATCTCTCTAAGTTATTTTTTAGTCAATGTTTATGAAACCTTTATACAGTTATACTGCAAATTTCCTAGCCTGTATATTGTAACCTTCCATAATATACCTTCTCATCCTAACTTGTCAGAATCTAAAGCTCCAAAAAGAGTTGTTGTTGTTTGTCTTTCGGCTTTTCCCGGTTAGGGGTTGCCACAGCAGAACTCCGGTCCACTAATCATTGGCAGTAGATTTTCATGAACACCGAGGTGCCAGCTCGACGTTCAACCTTCAATGAAGGCACGCCCATTTACGCATGTCTTTTGAATGCCCACCCAACCACAGAGAGGACATGCAGACTCCACACAGAAGGCACTCCCTGCACTCCAGCTGAGAATCGAACGGGAGAACCTCTTGCTGTGAGGCAACAATGCTAGCACTGCACCACCCCAGACAATAAAGCTCCAAAAAGAGTATGAGAAGTAAAACAGCCACTATTCAAGTGAATCAATTCAGCAGCTGGTCCAGAACCACAAAATATTGACTTGCAGAAGAAAGAAGCAAGTGTGATCACTTTAAACCAGCACACAGTCTGAGTGTAGCACAGACACATAAACACAGGATTCACCCCGCAGAAAGAGCAGCATACCTCTCAACTTCTTCACTAAAGAAATCGGGACAATGTCAAAAACAATGGGTAACTCAAACTCAGGGGGACATTTTTTTAAATACAGCTGTAGTTCACATAAAAAGTTGTTAGAACAATAGGTTTTACATAAATATTTTCTGAACAATAAGTATGAAACTATAATGTCTAACAATACTGACTTACTGTGATCCCCAATTAATTACCAGAGAATAAAAAAATATGAGGGGAAGGACAAAAATATGATGTAAAATCAGGTACTTTTAAGAAGTATGAATAGCAGAGATGGTGAAGAAATGGAACATCTGTTATCTAAAATAATAATGACAAACAAATCTGAGCAGCAATAGTGAATTCACCAACAGACAACTACACAGAATACAATTCTGATTTTTTTTAAGATGCCAATGTGGAGAACATAATTACCAGCCATCATGCCTGTACTGTTCTGAACTTTAGCAAGTATAGCCTCGGACACACACACACACACACACACACACACACACACACACACACACACACACACACACATACATGCACGCACACGTGCATTTCTACAAAGTTCCCAGCATTTACAGTAGCTAAAGATAAAAACAAAACCACAAAACAAAACAGGGAAGTCACTTTCATGTTTTGTGGATTTCCCACCTTCCAGGGGACATTTACACTTTTTAATTGGGCAATTAATACCTTCCATGCAAAATGGACATGAAATAATTGTAAAATGAAAACACCTCATGAGTTGTAAATTAAAGAGCAGCCTCTACTCATAGTGTTTTCATGCACTACACAACCTTTTTTTTTTAATATAGCTATGGTGGTTTTCCCCTGGGTCCTAGGGCTTACCCTGTTGCTACCCTCATTCATCTTATTTGTACTTTGATGCATACAGTGAGTATGCCTCCCAACATCCTTGCTACTGTCTGTCATTATCATATATTTTTCCTTTACTGTCAGTAGCAGCACATCACACTCATCACACGTCTATTCCTGTTCTTTGCATAGTGAAATTTCTCAAGTACAATAACCATTTTTTCCATGTATGCACAATCACTGCAATACACTGACTTCTTTAATGATCTAATAATCACCAAAATTACAATGTACAGCATGTGTCAGGGAACTTCAACAAATTGACCAAAATTACCAGTTATGCAATAGCATTAATACATGCACACTACACATCAAAATGTATTAAAGGTGAACTTTGAATAAATGTTACACCAACTGTTAAAGTGTATCTTAATAAATGATAACTATTTTATACATTTTTCCTTACTTTGAGATGTCTGCATTACATGAAGACATTTACTGTCATACATACATTTAGTATTATTATTATTGTGTGTAATGTTTAGAATATTAAATTATTGTAGTTATATTTTAATAATAGAGTAGGTGTAGTATTGGTTGTTGGGTTTTTATGTAAGCTTATCATCATGTGACAGATGCTATAAATGTGTTTTAATTGATTGTGATAATGACTGAAGAAGCCAGCATGGTACTGGTGAAAGTGCTAAGTCATTAAAGTTTGTTGATTCACCATTCTGCTTGTGTCGTCCTCAGTGGCTATTATTTCAGTTATTAATTGACTTTGCCCTATTTTGGGGTTGCTTGTTGTTTTGTCGTTTTGTTATTGGCCTTGGTGACGTTCGCTAGTAGCACAGTGTTTTTTCTACAGAAATTTATTTCCTATGGAGGGTGTTTTAAAGGAACTTGCTCAAGCGGTCGATAAGCTTATTAAGCTATATTCTGGAGAAGCGAGGGGGAGTAGAGTGGTTTCGGCGGGTAGCCCCACTGACTCCCAGGTTGAACTCTTTACTTTGCATTCACCTATCAGTATTGCACCGGGACAAGAAGGGAATGCTTCTACATCATATAGTGGTGCTTTGTCCATGTGTACTAGTTCAAACAATGTAGTGTCTGCTCCTTTGTCTAAACCATCAGTGATTGGATGGCAGCATGACCTTTCAACTTGGTTTCAAATGCCGTTTTTTGAGAATCTTCCGTCAGGTACAGAGGAGATGGCTACTGTGTTTCCATCTTTGAGGGAACAAATCAATCAGTACGAGAAGTTATGTGTTAAATTTAAAGCAATTCAGTTGGACAACTTGTTTCTTAAAAAATCGAAGGAACTCAACCAGGTGCCTAAAGGTTTGCGTATCTGGAAATTACCTATGGGAGTGGAAGCTGGTTTGGAAGCCTTTCGTGAACTAACCACCCTTTTTAACCGAGCAGGTTTTGACATGTTAGATTTTATTATTTGCAATAATGATGCTAAATTATCTCAAATGCAGGAAAAGATAAGTAAATTAAACATTAGTATTACTAGTGACCTTTTGTTTTTTCAGTACCAAATTAACTTTGACAAAACGCTTAGAAATATTGAAGCGTTTGTCAAAAAGAACATTACTCTTAAACAAAAAAAGCTTTCAAGGGATATTTCTGACTACAAAAATAATTGTGCTTATCCTCCTGCAACCAAGTCTGTAGTATGTGACTTGGAAGAGAGGCCGGTTGAACCTGATTTTATTAATGACTATGCAGAGCAAAATTAAGTTTTTTTAAAAGAGCAGAATGGCCCTCGGAGATCTGAGAGACTTATGAACAGGGGGCAAACCGTCAGGAATGCACAGTTTGTTCATCCCCGGGGGGAGGGCAATCAAAGGGGTCGTTATTAAGTTATGACAATGTTTTTGAATGCAACAACAAGTTATGTTTTTCTGATGACTTTGTTGATATTTACGGGTCATCAGAACTCAGTGTTGATGGGGGCGTGGCCAAGGATGAGCACAGGATAGCAGCAGATTTCTTCAGCTCCACCAATTTCATTACATTGACAGGAATTAATTACTTAAAAAAATAATTTTTGAAGTAATTTTCTTTCTAAATATGTTTGTTTTATATAGTTCTTGAACTATATCTAAAAAAGAAAGGAAATCTTAATAATATTCCTGTCAGAAATTACTTTGGAAATTTTCCTGTCAGTTTATCAGTCTGAAATGAGTTCCAGTAAGACAAATTCTCAAGACTCCAGCATCAAGAAAGAACTTCAGTCTCTGATAATTATAGTCCAGCAACTTACTGCTAAGATGGATAAAATGGATACTAAAATAGACACTTTCATAGAAAAACTACAAAACAAATAGACTTGTTACATATGGACCTGCAACAACAGAAGATCCAGATGACAGGCATAGAAGAAGCTGTGAATGACATGGAAAATAGAATACAAGAAGAGGAAATCAACATTGAGTTTCTGCTGAAACAAAATACACATTTACAAACAAAGCTGGATGACCTGGAAAATAGATCTAGGCAATAACATTAGGATTTTGGACTGCCAGAAAATATTGAAGGTAACAATATTACTTCTTTTTTAACAACATGGCTCCCTAAAACTTTAGATATACCAGAAGCATTCTCTTTTGGTATCGAAAGAGCACATAGATCTATAGCTAATACTAACTCTAACAAAAACTATCCTAGATCAGTTATAGTTAGATTTCTATCATCTTTTGATAAAGAGATGGTTCTTAAATCTGCTTGGGCTAAAGCTCCTATTAAGATTAATGAAACAACTGTGCGTTTTGACAATGACTATTCTTCCATGGTATTAGCTAAAAGAAAAGCTTTTCTGCCACTAATAAGGGAGCTTAAAAAAGCACAGCTTAAAACATACCTTCTGTTTCCTGCCAAGCTTAAAATCTTCCTTCCTGATGGTCCTAAAATTTTCGATGACTTAGACTCTGCTTTACTGTTTATCAAAAAAAATAAGATTTTGGAAAAAATAGAAGAAATGGAATGGGCTAGTCCTTCGTTAAAGAGACTGGCAACTGAAACTTCGTGGAAGACTTCAGAGAAGAAGAAGAGACTAAAAACAAATGATTTGTACTATGTTTTTTTCTCTCTCATCATTTTATTTTATTATTAATCTTTTTAAATATAGTTCCTGCATTTCCAAGAAGCAACAAATATTTTGAAAAAGATTTAATCAAAGTTATTCTCTGTGTGCAAAGAAATGTTTTGTTTCATAACTAGTCAAAATATCTGGAGATTTAATGGCAAGCTGTGATTTAACTTGTTTCTCTTTCTGAAGAGGAAAACTAAGGTCAGTAATTTGATACATTTTTTTCCTTTATCTTTTCTTCTTTTCTTTGTTTAAACAATGACATTCTATTTAGATTATGTAGTGGGTAAAGGGTGGGGGAGGGCAGGGAGAGAAGAGTAATGAAATTATGATTAATAGAATAATAACATATTTATTCCTTGTAAAAAGGTTATATGTTCTTCAAATGCTATTCCTAATTATACTTTCTTGATTACACTGCTTATGCTTGTTTGTAAATAATCTGTCATGCTTTAACTAATAATAATTAGAACTAAATAATAGTAAATAATATGTTTTATTTTTAACTCTATTAATATAAACAGTAAGTAATATTCTATTGTATATACTTCTTATAGCTTTCTCTTACATTTTTTTTATTTCTGCCTTACGCCCTTTTACTTTCTACTCTCTTTTCTTTTGTTTCTTAATATATAGAAATGCTTTTGATCATATAGACACAGTAAATAATAAGATTTGCATAGGAGTTGAGTTGGGACAAAAATGTTGAGTTTTGTTACTTATTAATAATTTTGGGCTTGATTTCACTTACATAGAGTCTGTAATAACCTGTAGAATGCATTGTGGAGGTTTTGTCATGTTTAGATGCATTTACACTGCTAAATGAATGTTTGTCACTAGTTTTTAATAAGTTTCCTGCCAAAATGTTTAGAGAGACAATCTGGGATGTGGGCTGTCTCATGCACAGTGTCCATGAGCTACTTCAAAAGCTTCAACTCTCAGAATTCTCACAGAGAAGCTGAAAGCAGCTAGTCTCACCTTTGACCTAGATATCACACTGACACATCACAGATACAGGAATGACACTACCTAATTATACTTTCTTGATTACACTGCTTATGCTTGTTTGTAAATAATCTGTCATGCTTTAACTAATAATAATTAGAACTAAATAATAGTAAATAATATGTTTTATTTTTAACTCTATTAATATAAACAGTAAGTAATATTCTATTGTATATACTTCTTATAGCTTTCTCTTACATTTTTTTATTTCTGCCTTACACCCTTTTACTTTCTACTCTCTTTTCTTTTCTTTATTAATATATAGAAATACTTTTGATCATATAGACACAGTAAATAATAAAATTCATAGGAGTTGAGTTGGGACAAAAATGTTGAGTTTTGTTACTTATTAATAATTTTGGGCTTGATTTCACTTACATAGAGTCTGTAATAACCTGTAGAATGCATTGTGAAGGTTTTGTCATGTTTAGATGCATTTACACTGCTAAATGAATGTTTGTCACTAGTTTTAATAAGTTTCCCAAAATGTTAAGAGAGACAATCTGGGATGTGGGCTGTCTCATGCACAGTGTCCATGAGCTACTTCAAAAGCTTCAACTCTCAGAATTCTCACAGAGAAGCTGAAAGCAGCTGGTCTCACCTTTGACCTAGATATCACACTGACACATAACAGATACAGGAATAGCAGATTAATAATATGTGTTAAAAGCCTATGTCCCAAACATATACATTACTATAACTCATTTAATTCATCTGATTGACAAGCATAAATAATTTTATAACTCTATACTGGAAGCAATTGTCATGTGATATATTTTAAAGCAGTAGTATAGCATGTTTGTAAAATCTGGTTACTAAAATGTGTTTGCTGTGCATTATTTTGTATAAAGCAGACAGATTTATTGAAGGGACAGCAATGTAAGATGGTGCTCAGTAAAGATACAACTCAGTGAGATCAGATATATATACATATGTATGTGTGCGTGTGTGTGTGTATGTGTGTGTGTTTGTATGTGTGTGTGTGTGTGTATGTGTGTGTGTGTGTGTGTGTGTGTGTGTGTGTGTGTGTGTGTGTGTGTGTGTGTGTGTGTATGTGTGTGTGTGTGTGTGTGTGTGTGTGTGTGTGTGTGTATGTGTGTGTGTATGCATGTGTATATATATATATATATATATATATATATATATATATGTATATATGTGTGCATGTGTGTATGTATGTATATATATATATATATATATATATATATATATATATATATATATATATATGTGTGTGTGTGTGTGTGTGTATGTATGTGTGTAGGTAGATATGTATATAAATGTTTCTGAGAATCTGCTTAACTATGAAGTATGATTTATAACAATTTCTATGAATACAATATTTTATTCTATTGGCAATAATGAGTTTGAGTAAATGCTCATATACAAGCAATTCAAGGTTTTTTGGAAGCTGTTAACTGTATTTACATGACAGAAAATAGATGCGTCCTAATATATGTAATGTCTGAATCATATTAGCCAAAGTTTTTGATTTAAATGAATGTTAGAACTTATTTTTCTCTCCTCTTGATTTCTAACATCAGGATTATTTGAATGCTATTTGAATACAAGTGTTTTATATTACATGGATGTATATAGTAGTATGAACAGTTTTAAAAAAAAAAAAAAAAAAAAAGGTTTATTTTAGTTTATATGATGCTGTTTTACCAAATGTGTAGTCTTGTCTTGCTAGATAATTGAATTGAAAACTGTTAACTTCAGTTAAATATAACTAGTATTAAATTGATAAGGTGGTAGCTGACATACTGCTGCTTAGGGTAGGGGTTAACTTGAGTGGTAAATACTACTCTAAGTTGGAGTTTATAACTCCAGGCTGGATGCAAGGTTTAATCCTTACATTATTTTCACTTGTTCATTGTTATTTGTATATAGTTTTGACATCCACAATATATTTTGTACATTCATTGTCACTACAAACAAAATTGAATCCTATACGAAATCCCATAAGAGATTCAATAAATACAGCTATATTTAAAGGTACACCTAAAGGAGGAGATGTAACATTACTTATCTTGTTATTTGTTATTTTGATCATAAGATTCTTAAGTTTTAAAAATGCCAAATGACATCTTTAAAAGGAATTTCTTTAAACATTAATGGATTGAATAATCCATGTAAAAGGGCAAGCCTAATAAGATACATTAATTTACATAAGGCCAACTTAGTCTTCCTACAAGAAACCCATCTCTTGAAAAAGATATTGATAAACTAGCCACAAACAAATATACAGCATTGGTTAGTTCAGAGCACACTCAGAAAAAAAGAGGAGTGGCTATTTTATGGAATAAAAGTATGCCCATTCCTAAAACCATTATGTCTTATCAGGATGACAAAGGAATGTTTTGTATGGTTACAATACAAATTAATGGGAAGACTTACACTTTAATTAATGTATATTGGATACCTGGAATTGGTATTAATACAGTGAAACATCATCTTGATAAGATCATATCATTCTCTATAGGAGATATTATTTTAGCTGGTGACTTTAATTGTATACTACATGAAAGTGATACTACCACTATAGGAAAGAGAAGAATTACATCTAATGCAAAACATTTAAAGGATTTTGCTAATTCTTATCATTTGAATGATATTAATAATCAGATAGATTCAAAATCATTACCATACACCTTTTTTCTAACAGATACAAAACTTATTCAAAAATAGATAGGGTCTTTATTTCTAACCAGATGGTAACAGATTTAATTAATTCCAAAATCATTTCATGTCCTATATCTGATCATAATTCAATTGTTTTTGAATTCATGATAAAAATACTCATAATGTTCAGATCAAAAGGATACCAGCATACTTAACTCAACTAATAGACTATAAAGAATATATACTTTCAGAAGTAAAACATTTTTAGACATAAATAACACTCCTGAAGTCTCCATTGTTTATGTTTGGGATGCCTTAAAATCATATCTATATGGACAAAGTATCAGATGGTATAATAATAAAAGGAAATCTTGGGATAAGGAATTGTTAGATATTCAAAGTAAATTAGACTCTTATAAACATAATAATAAAGAAAATATTATGGACAAGAAAGTTATTGAAGAAATAAACAAACTAAATGAGAAATACAAAGAAATTTTAACTCATAAAGTTAAAATAACTTTAGAGAATACAAGTTTTGTCTTATTCAATAAGCCCCAAATACTTACATAGACTTAAAAATAAAACAAAAGGTTGAATAAACAAAACCATATCAAAGAAAGCTTTTCTCTAAGGAAAAAGAAGAATGTTTCTAGTATACCAGAAATACTAGATGAATTTAGAAATCACTTTCACAAAATTAACCATAATAATATTAACATGGAACCTAAAGATAAAATAAAGGAGTTTATAACCACAAATATGAATAAAAAGCTTAATAAACAACAGATTAAACTATTGGGCAAGAGTATTTCATATACAGAAGTTATTACACAAATAAATAAGCTTAAATCAAACAAAGCACCGGGTAATGATGGTATTACACCAGATATATATAAAATCCTTTCTAAAAATACATATTCATTAATACATAAGGTTTTTATTTTGTCCCAAACTGAGTTAATAACCCCCCCATCTTGGCAATATACATTTATTTCGCCAATTTTAAAACCTAATAAAGATCCAACTAGATGTTCTTCATATCGGCCCATCTCATTACTTAATGTTGATTATAAAATATTTATGAATATCTTTGCTGATAGATTGAAGACAATCATTCCCGGCATTATAGATATAGATCAGACAGGCTTCATTGTAAATAGAAATACTTTTGATAATATAAGAAGAACTTTAACATTAATAGATTTTGCAAATAGGAAAAAGAAAGATTTAACACTTATTAGTCTTGATATAAGTTCAGCATTTGATTCAGTAAGTTGGGACTATCTGTTTACCTTAATGAAGTGCACAAACTTCTCGGATGCATTTGTAAATCTAATTGAACATTTATACAAAGGAACGTTGGCTTATATTAAGGTAGGAACATATGTTTCACAAAAAATACCCATTCTTAAAGGTACAAAACAAGGATGTCCACTTTCTCCACTATGATTCACTTTAGTAATGGAGCCTTGGGCTAATTTGATCAGAAACAGTACTGACATAGAGGGTTTTGAAATAGATGAAAATACAACATCCAAAATTCAACTTTTTGCAGATGATGTTCTAATTACATCAGCAGGATCTAATTCTTCTATACAGTCTCTATTTGATAACATGATGAATTTTAAAAGTATTTCTGGTTTAATATTCAATGAAGAAAAAACTAAAATACTACCTATATATACACGAAAAATATTCTCATTAGTGATTTTACTAAATATGTACCCAATTCAGGTCAGATAACTTATTTAGGTATAATACTATCTAAAGATATTAAATCTATTATAATACCTGTTTTCTTAATATACAAAATCTTTTTAATACCTGGAATAATATGTTTTTTACTATAGAGGAGAGACTTACAATTATTAAAATGATAATATTCCCCAATATTTTATACTTAATACAATCAATAATACTTCCACCTACAAAAATAATTATCAAGAAACTGAACACACTAATGTTAAATTTCTTATGGGCACCTAATAGACCTAGGATTGCATTAAAGAAACATACTAATAGCTGGTCTCAAGGGGGTATTTCTTTTCCAGACTTTAATTTATATACTATCTCTTCTATTGTAAAAGTTATTACTTTATTAATAGATCAGTCATATGTCACAAAATGGAAAGATTATTGGGAGCTAATTAGTATACACTTCATGAAAATCTCCTTAACACATAAAAATATGATTGTAAATAACTCCATGTTATGGTTACTAAAGGAATTTTGTACTTCACCTATTACACCTAAACATATGGTTTGTTACCCATTAAATATTATTATTAGTTATCGTAACTTTATATTCATGCACCCTAAGTATAGGGAATGGAATTTTATTGTATTTCCTATAATGTATACTCAGGGTATGCTTTTGTCATCTACTTCTGAAGGAACTCATTTAGCTATAGATAATGATCTAAAGTACTGGTATCAGTTGATATCTGATAATAAAGTTAAAAATCTAGATTTCTTAAAACAAGAATTTGATCTAAGAGAAACTTGGTGGTTAGAGGTTCAGACCTTTAGACAACATCTCATTAATAAAATAGATTTAATGTCTATAACTGTTAAAGAATTTATTCCAACACTGATTGATTACTTGATATTAAATTTACAACATAAAGTTTCTGATAAAGGTAAACTTTCATACATACATAAAGTTATCAGACAAGAAACGTTTTACAGTGTAGATTCATACTGGAATTATTTCACTTCTATTAATGGGGACCCACCAAATCAACAAGATAAACAATATATATTGGAATCTGCTTATAGAACTACGTCTTCCATTGTCTGGAGACTTTATACATGGACATTTTTACATAGATCTTTTTATACACCTTTGATGATGAATAAAATAAATAATAAAGATAATCTATGTAAGAGATGTAATGTAGAAATTAATGCTGACTGGGCTCATATGTTTTATGACTGTATAAAATTGAAAGAATACTGGAAGTCAATTAATGAATTTTTGCAGGCTCTTTTTACAGATAATGTCATTATTTCTAAATCTCTTATATTATTCAGCACACCTGTACCTCAAAGTGTTAAAAAGGTTACGCTTCTCTTGTTATGGTCTATTCTAGCAGTGGCTAGGAAAATAATAACTAGAAATTGGATTTCAGATACACCTCCTTCGTTCAATGAATTTAAAAATGTTATGAATATAGTGTGCCATATGGAAATAAATACAATTAGGACCAGAACAAATAGAAAAACATCTTATTTTATTGTATGGGATAATTTACAAAATTTGTTAAAAAAATTTTAATTTCAATAGCATGGTATTTTAGTTTAACTAATTGATCTGATTGTAGTGGATGTCTTTGTAAATACTTTAGTTGTTTTGTTGAATATTATAATAATACCTATTTTTAATTACTTGTATAAAATTGTTATGATATTTCTCTTATATGTTAAAACAAACCTGTTTTGAAAAAAAAAGAAATCAGTGTTGATGTTGTTTCTATTGATGTGTTAACTGACAATGAAGTTTTGAATTTACACACCCTCGACGGTGTTTCTGGTGGTGTGATTGATGATTATTCTGTTATGAAACATCAGATTTTGAAAAAATGTGGTTTTTATATTTATAATTACACTGATATTGAGATTTGTGACACACATTTTGACCTTTTTAGTAAAGGCATGAATTTTGTACCCAATTTTAAACTGGATATTGCTCAGGTGCTTGTCAACTTAAAACTTTTTATGAGACAGTTGAATTTACAGATTTTTTTCTCAACCTTTAACAAACATAATGAGGGTTTGATGGATATTGAAGTTGCACAAACGTTAAAGAGAAAGAGTACTTTCATCCCACCCCCTAACACTGATATTATTTTGTTAGAAAAGATGGTTGAGAGTGAATTTAGAAGAATTTTATTAGAAAAAATTAACACAACTGACAATCTTTCAGATGATGAGAGAGTTTTGTTGAAAAGTTTTAAGACCTCTAACCTTTACAGGTTTATGAAACCTGACAAAGGTGGAGGTATGGTAATAATGACCAAAATTGATTATATTTCGAAGATGACTGAAATTTTGAATGATGAGTCAACGTACTCGAGGGTTTCTACAAATGAGTTGAACAGGGCATATGCCAAAATTGATTTGTTTTTGCATGATGCATTATTTCAAGGAGTAATTAATGAGATGGAATTTAACTATCTTACAGTTAAATTTCCCACAATGCCGACCATCTTTGGTATCCCTAAAGTCCACAAAGGCACAGACAATTTGTCTTTTAGACCTATTGTTGCGGCTAGGGGATCCAAGACTGAACCCCTTGTGGCATTTATAGATGTTTTGTCTAAGTCTGCTTTAAGTGAAGCAGTACACATCTTAAGGGATTCATGGCATTATTTGGAGAGATTGAAGGAAGTGAAAATTGATACTTCTTGTTTTGACTTTTTAATAATTGATGTGGTCAACCTTTTTTCAGTTATACTGCACCAGATGGGGTTAGAGATGTTTTATGATAGCCTCTTAGCTTGTTTTACGGTTGACAAAATCAGAATCAATTTACTTCAAGACCTAATGGAGTTGGTTTTGAAAAACAATTTTATTATGTTTGAAGGAGAGGCTTATCAGCAGCTCTCTGGTGTGGCAATGGGTGCGAAATGTGCCCCGTTTTTTTCTAATTTAGTTCTGTTGGCTTGGGAAAGGCTTTTTGTTTTCCCTTCTAGGTTCAATGACAACATTATTTTGTACAACAGGTTTTTAGATGATTTATTGATTGTATGGAAAGGTGACAAAAACACAGCAGTTGAGTTTGCTGATTACTTGAATGGCACCACAAATTTCCTCAAGTTTACATACTTGTGGAACAATGAAGTTATTAATTTCTTGGATCTAACTATTACTAAAACTAATGAAGGTTTTTCTAGTAGCATATTTAGGAAGGAGAGCTATTCTAACTCCCTATTGCATTTTGGGAGTTGTCACCCCTGGTACCAGAGAAGAGGTATAGTGAAGGGGCAAATGGTTAGAATATCTAGGTTAGTTAGTAACGATGAAACTTTTAGGGAAGAGATTTTTAAGTTGATTGGAATGTTTCTGGAACGAGGTTATCCTCTCAAATTGTTGCTTACAATCAGAAAAGAAGTGTTAAAGAAAAGGGATACACTTTACATGCCAATCTTGAACACTAGTGTTCCATTAGGTAAAGTTGAGAACAATAAGACAGGAACATTTTTTGTTCTGAAGTACAACAACAGGGCACCTGAATTGTGTGCTAGTTTGAAAAACATCTGGAGGTGCTTTTTGAGTAATGAAAATAAGATGATTTTAGGTGCCGAACCTTTGATTGTTTTTAGTAAAGGTGAGAACCTTAAGTCAATTTTGGAAAAAGAGGTTAGACCACATAAAAAATCACATATGATAAAATGTGGGGCATGCAATTGGTGTAGGTTTATTAGTGAAGAATCTTACCTGTGTGTTTGTGATTATAAATACACTATTGCTTGCCCTGGGCAGTGTAATTGTAACACTGGAAATGTAGTCTATGTGGCTTCTTGTATGGCATGTGAAGCATTTTATGTGGGTAAGACCATTCGAAGACTGAGGGACAGGATATCAGAACATGTTAGATCAATTAAAAAGAAAGATGTACATAATGCATTTTATTTGCGCACCATTACATGCCCCAATTTTAATAAGTGTTTGTGTTTTGTTGTGGATCGAGTTTCTATGACTGAGAGAGGTGGTGATTTGGTTAACAAAGTTGCAGTTTTGGAAACGGAATGGCAACTTAGGTTAAATGCCTTGAAATTTCCAGGTCTCAATGACTGTGTGTCTTTGAAACCCATTTTGAATTTTAAATCTAGTCAGATTTAAATGGATGTATTATTTAGTATCTTCACAATTTTACAAAAGTATTTTATATTTTCTGTTTACGCTTGGATACATTTAGTATTAGTATTATTGTGTGTAATTTTTAGAATATTAAATTATTGTAGTTATATTTTAATAATAGAGTAGGTGTAGGATTGGTTGTTGGGTTTTGATGTAAGCTTATCATCATGTGACAGATGCTATAAATGTGTTTTAATTGATTGTGATAATGACTCTGAAGAAGCCAGCATGGTACTGGTGAAAGCGCTAAGTCATTAAAGTTTGTTGATTCACTGTTCTGCTTGTGTCATCCTCAGTGTCTATTATTTCATATATTCCAAGGCATATTGGCACATTTTTGAAATTTTTTTGGTTGTGAACATGCATTCCACAGTACATGAATGTATTTCAATGAGACGTGTACACGTCATGGACTATCGAAAACTCTGCAGCACTCGGCAATTATGCCAAGCTGTCTGCATAGGCATGCGGATTGCCCTAAACTAGGCAAATGAGAATATAACTGTAAAATTCAAAATGAAGTCATCTAAACATCAAGTTGAAAGCAATATGACAATTAATCCCTGCACATCCAGGATTGTATGTCACACTCTAGCAAGTGATACATATCATAAAGTCATAAAAATAATTTTTAACATTAATGTGTTGACATTTTATTTTTCCCAAACCTGCATAAAAAGAAAACAAAATGTCCCCCTTCACCTCATGACACATACAACTGTTAGAATAAAAAATGATACTTTCATCAATAAGCATTACCAATGACAGTGTCTACAGATTTAAAAATAATTTGTGACATATGGAAAGGGCAAGTAAGTGTTTTCCTTTAAGAAAAATTAATATTTGACAAAGCAGTTTGGTTACACCAAACTCACCAATGGTAACAATACTTGCTCTAACAAGCATGCTTGATAAAAAGGGTTTGGTTAAGGTGATGTCTTTCCCAACAGGGAGTGGTTGTAACCCTGCATAAAACATCTCTCACCTTACTTTCTTCATTCTGGCTCTTCGAATGATGGCAGCACCTTTGAAGGCACAAGGCTGCGCTCCTAGCTGGTCTCAGAAAGAGACCTTAATAATGCTCTACCTTTTGAATAACTCATACCTGTAAAATATCCAGGTGTGCATGCATCAGTGTTTATAAAAGACAATTGATATCTGGCAGGAGTTGGGTGACCAGCTGTCAACTATGACAGGTATAACACACACGAGTCTGCAGTGTCATCACAGGTATGACAATTTGTAGAAGTATAGTGCTGACCAGCTGGCAGAGTGTGTCCACCAGGATATGGCAAGAAGGCTGGAGTACTAAAGTAAGCAAAATTATTTTCTTTATTCATATATACTTATGTAGTTTTATATACATATATATATATATATATATATATATATATATATATATATATATATATATCAAAAATGAAAAGGGAGTTTAGAAATTGCATAAGTGCATGTACTGCCAGACTCAGATATTTGTATCTGAAAATATTTTCTTGTACTGTTATTACAAAATGCATAAGAAATTAATAGCATTTCTGTAATCTGACATCGATCATTCGAAGAGGAATACTAGTACTGTATTAACAGGTTACGAAAATAAGAAGAAATATCAGTTGAAAGTATTAAAATAATAATACGTGTAGGTAACTATGTAAATCTTTTACTACATAGGTTCATAGGTTAATAGGTAGGTACTAGGCTATCAGCCCGAGGGCCTACATAAGCCTAGCCAACAAGGTACCCTGGCTTTCGCCACCCAAGAAAATTATTTTCCTGTGCCCCTGTCGAGCAGAGCCACAGTGGTGATCCTCGGGGGGAATTTCCTATTTCCCATCCAATCATCAAGATTTTTTTTGAAGAGTGCTAATGAGGATCATTGTTTGATATAGATAGGTAGTTTGTTCCAGAGTATGGGAAGTCTCTGGGACAGGAATCTATCCCTCCAGCATGTCCTGTTTATTGTGGTGACAAGGTTTAGATCCCTAGAGAGTGTGACTGCATATAATAAAGTTATAAAATAAAACTTGTATTTACAGATTTATAGTTGTTTACCATTGCAGGGAAAAGCTGTAACAGAGAAGTATAACCCGAAGACAGTTTTCTGAGAGATACATACATGTAATTAAAAACAATCCTTGGGATTGAGTAAACTCCATGTAGACTTCACGCGAAGCCTACATGGAGTTTACATGTGTGAGCAGTGATGTAAGCAGTGGCTCTCATTGCATATTCATGCCGCAGACCACTGTTATTTATTTATTTATTTATTATTTATTTCACATTTGTTTACCAAGAGAGTTTGACTGGTCATGAATCCCATTTTCAGCTGAGGCTCAAGGAGAAAAGCTCCACAAAGATTAGAACAGCAATAACAATGCACATGTTTGTAGCGAACAGAAATCCATGTAAGTGAAAATGTGTAGCAATTCTATTGTTTAAGTCAGAGCACTGAAGGTCTGCAGTTTTCCACTGAATGCCACAGTGATCATCAGGAATTAACGGATAGCTCTCAATCACTTAGTGCAAGACATCTGGACAAAGGCCAACATAATGGGGGGGACAATGACCCCAAAATAGGGACATAGTTGACATATTTGCTCTTTAGAAATGTGCTACAATAACCAGGGGTTTGTGTTAAGAAAAAATTCTGAAGGATTTGAAGACTGAAACTCAAATGTATGTAATTGCTGAGTCACATCAGTCCTAAGATCATCCCAGTGATGTAGCAGAAAGCCACAAATTTGATAAGCGTTACACCAAAAGATATATAAGGTAAAAATCTGGACCTTCTGTGAAAATCTTGACAGTTGAGAGGTATGATTGTTAAGCATTTAGTCTAAACACAGTACAGGAAGGTGTATCTACAGTGCAGAGTATTGTGAAATTCCATTCCTGGCATTCTGTACTGAAGTTGTAAATGATCTGTAAGGGTACATGGACTGCCATGTAAAATAAACAGTCAGGTGAAGTGTGCGTATTGAATAGAGACATGCAGATGAACCGTAGGAATGAACACAGGGAAAGAGGACAGGTAAAACTGCCTAATGTACAGCAGATGTGGGCATGTCAATGGAAGATGGTTGTATAGGCAACACCAATCACATATCATTCTGTTACAGTAGTGATTGCATAATGAAAATGTATATTATGTAACTGTCACACAAGATGAAATAACAATGGGGGAAGAAGTCTGTGTGAGATAAGCATCCCTACATGAAGAATGCAGAGGACACCTTTCAGGGATCTGACATACAATTGACGTAGGGTGTATATTGTGAAGCTGTGCAAACTGATTTGCCTGAATATGAGTGCAATCTCAGCAGAGGTCTCCAGCAAGTGAGACACAGGTAATGGCTCATGGACGACATTAAAAGAAGAAGCACAATCATGGACAATATCAGAATAATGCCACCAGTAATCCCATGCCATAACATATGGGATTTACAATTATCAAAGATGATTCCACACAAACACACTTGTACAACTATTATAATACATCCACACTTTATGAAGTGTTAGGGCGGACATTGCTGTATCTGTATGTGACATTATGATCAGTACAGTCTAGTTGGCCGGATAGCTTGGCATATATATGTATATATTTATATATATATATATATATATATATATATATATATATATATATATATATATATATATATATATATATATATATATGTATATATTTATATATATATATATAGCATAGTCCACACTATCACGAATGTTACCCATGCCATTAATGTTGTCAAACAGCTATGTATGTGTTGTATTCATCACCAGAACAGGTAGCACACATGCATCTGGTTTAACAACCTGATGGGGGTCTGAACCATCAGACAGTAATGTTTATGCCACAAAAAGAATACCTCAGTATGGCCAATAAGATGTGTGACAGCTCACTGTGACAAAGCTGGTACACTTCAGTTACACATCACTGGAAGATGTGTAGGGTGGTACAAGAAGACGGGTGAGTTGAACTCGGTTATTGGTGTGATGAAGGCTGGGAACTATGGAGGTATTATGGCATCTGATGAGGATGTCCTTCACATACTCAGTAGTTGTGTTACATTCAAGGGAATAGTCAGTACCGTGACTACATGCTGGTGGATGTTCCACTTGCCATATATCCCAGAAAATAGGTCACATACTTATTGGCTGATTATAGGGTGTGATGTCCACATCACACTTGTGTTGTGTGCTTGTTTTCATGATGTGACAACCCCCCCCCATATTTTTGTGCCATTGCAGGTGTTGTCATGGCTGTGGCAGCAGTCTTTGGTTTGTGTTGATACTGTGTGTATTATATTAATTTCACAGTCAGAGTCAATGATTACCCATAACCTGTAGTCCTTCAGGCAGCTGGCAACATAGGATGTGTATGTCATCTGTGGTGTCTATCACTTACACAATGGACAAGAAAGTGTTGATTGAATACCTCAGTGTCGAATTGTGTGAAATACATTGGGCTTGTCAAGTTCAAAAGGCTGACAGTGTTGTCATCTTGCATGCCCTCGATGACCTCTTTGAGGACATCTAACAGATGTAACAAACATGATGTAGCATTAACAACTCACACAAGCCTGTTGCACACAGCCAGGATATTGCTAGTGTCCATTTAGAAGAGGACCATGTTGACATGTTGGTCTGTCTCACAGATGAGGAGACTCAGGATGTGTCTATGCATGCATGCATCAAGTGCTGCCCCTAACTCACACAGATGTAGGTTGAAAACACACTTCTACAGGAACATATTCTGTGTAGAGGGTGTGTTGAAATGTGTATTCAGCCACACACACACACACACACACACACACACACACACACACGCACACTTGACTAGAAACCCTCCCTAAGTACACAGAGGCAAGCATCACAGCTCAAGTCTGACTTGCAGTGTCTCAGACAACACTTTATAGTTGATGACGTCAGCAGTGTCTGCTGAGGAGATTATGGCAATAACAGTGTATCACATGCTGGTGTAAAAGGCTCTCTGGAATGCTAAGCAAGTGCACACACACACACACACACACACACACACACACACACACACACACACACACACACACACACTTGATTGCAGTGAGAACAGAACCCTTACCTATACAGACCTCAGTACACTATACAAGCACCATGGCACAAGCCTGTATTTTATAAAACTGCAGATCAACTTTTAGTGGAGGACATCAGCAGGGCATGTTGGAGAGAAGATGTTGGGAGGCCTGCATAGGTTCATAGCTTCATAAGTTCATAGAAGGTTACCAGCCCAATGACCCTAAGACATTTACCAGCCCAGTTAATTCAACATAGGCGGTATGTCCAATTATCCCCCATCCAGATCTTTAGGGTCATTATCAAAGATAGCCACTAGGTTTAATAAGCAAGATCAACTCTTGGCGAAACCAAAATGGGTTGGGTCAAGTGTGTTGAAGGTCAGCTGTGTCCCTGTGGATAACGTACAAGCTGATTCCTTCCATAGCCTTGCAGATAAAGCTTTTTAAGCTTATGGGTGAATAGTTTTAGTACTGCATGTTAATAGATGTGCATTGCATATCATATACTTGATATTTCTGTAGTGTAGGTGATATATGTATGAAAAAAGTACTAAGACATCAGGGTTGCAGTGCTTGGGGTGGGGGACAACATATGGCTGTATTGTAAGTATGTGACATATTGTTAGATAGGGCCTTCAATTTATTATATTATCAGATGTAATTTCATGTCATAGACAGGAAATGGTCAGTAAACAGCAATAATACATAATAATATTTACTTTTCCATTGTAAGGCAAGCATAGGGTTTGCACAACGGTTGTCAAAGTGTTTGCACATTTGAGATACACATTTCCAATACTTTCCCTGTTTCCACATAGTTAAACAGAGCACAAACATGACACATTATTAAAATCTGAGAGTTAGTACTAAGTGTATGAGGCACACCTGCTGGGTAACTGTCTCTGTGGCAGCAGGTATAAATGCATGGACACATTTCTTTTTGAGCCCATATGACACTGGGGTTGAATCCAGGTGTATCTAATGCCTTTAAATAAACAGTGATGGCACAATGACATTAATTCTTTATAGTATATGTGTTGCTGTGTGCTGACATAGCACAGCGGGGTTAAGCGACATTGCCCTGAGATAACCGAAGCATCGTGCTGCCACTCACCATTACTTAGCATTGCTGAGTGAGGCCAAACCCTGCGTGAACACAGAGGCCAAAAAGTGAGGGATCCATTGCTTTTTCTGCTACATATGTGTGTTGTGTGTGATTCTGTTTTTTGACCAGGTTATAGATGTTAAAATGAGATAGAATGGAAAGTGGTGACATGGGGAGCAAGAGAAGGCAGAAACAAGGGACATCAGTACAGGAATGTGCAGGAGAGTTGTAGAAAAGAACCAATGCTATCTATTTCTTCAACAGTAAAAAATGATTATATGTGCAGAATATTAGCTGAATTAGGATTGTCACCTCCAGAGAGAAGGATGACAACAACATAATCATGATGTACAGTCAATTAGACCAAATCAAGTTTGTAAAGAAGACGTGTGCAAAATGGAAAGCTATGTATGGAACATTTTTTTTGTTGCTGTTGGACAGGTACCTATTTTTTTCTTCTTTTTTTTAAATCAGTAAGAGAGGACTGCTGGGTAATGGATGTAGATATGTGTGGATCCAGTAAGTTGGATAGGTAAAGAAGCAAATGCAGATAAACAAGACAGACAACACAAGAGACAGACACAGTGAGGGACACAAAAGGTTAGGGAACACCATAATTGTGGTGAGGAAGAGGACAACACACGCTCATGCCTGTGCCTATCAAGCTTTGATACAGTGAGACTTGACTCCTCACCCACTGGACTTGCCTTGCTATCCCCTTACTCTGCTGGTGACTGGAGTGCTTGAAGTCTTCCCTTCCTATTGACCATGAGGGAGAGTGGCCTATAAATCCGGGGTAGTTGTACACCAATGGTACAGTGCATGACCCTACGCACCAACCCTGGCATCTCCCAGCGGGTGATGAAATCACCACCTCTGCCACTGCTCCCGGAGGATGCTACTGTACCAGCTTCCAGGGTAGTACTACCTGAGGGCACAGGTAGTGCAGGGGCAGCAGAGGCAATGCTATCAGGTTGACTCTCAGATGTGCTGAGCATCAGTGCTGGAGCCAGTGAAGAGGGGCAGGCTGATCCATGGGGCTGGTCTACTTCACTGTGCTGTGTAGCATTTAGTGATGTGATACACATGGATGATATGGAGTCAATTTGATGACACATAATTGAAAATAATAAAGAGAGATAAGAGCTGTGGTGAGAGAAAAAAAGAGATACAATTAGTAACATCATATGTGACATACAATACATTAAAGCAATTACACAACTCTTTTAACTGAAGTATTACATTTAAGTATACGTCCTAACAGATGCACACTATACTACAGTCTGCTGAAAGTAATCATCAAAATGTGCATATATTGCACATATGTGTGTTCTAGTTATACAGATTACAGTTAACAGCAGGGCATTTGTGCCACTGGTATAGTTTTTTTAGTTTAATGTAAATATTACTGAAGAAATAACAGTATTGTAGAATTGTGGTATTTGAGCCCGCAACCTCTGACAACAGTCTAATATTGGACTCCTACAATTGGTTTGTGTTACAGACTAATGCATGCATACTTGCTTTTACAGTTAGGATATGCATGCTCAATTTGATACCACTCCATAAAAGACCAAAAATCCTATATTTAATTTTAAAGCTACAATAACACCTCTTCTGCTGCATACATGCCACTTGCTTCCCTCAGTCTCTCCATTCGAGCAACATGAGCCTGCTGATTGAACTCACATTTGGCAGCAGCTGGGTAAAGATCAGAAAAGGACAAAAGAGCATTGTCCAGGTCCCCTTCAATAAACACATCACACCGAATGACATTTGACGACTTTTATTAAACTTCCATAACATAGCTTTGTTCACCAAAATATTAATTACAATTGGACATAGTATAGTTGATTCTAAACACAGCATAAACATCCTTGTAATGTTAATCAGGACAGCGTACCTACTCATCCTGCTCAGTAAGCAGCGTCTATACCTTTGCTTGCTTACTTTACTTATGAAGCAGTGTCCCAGACTCACTTCATATCCCATTTATTGGGCCATCCAACTAAATAATTCCGGATGGCACAACCTTACTCATATGAACCAGCATCCCATCTCACTTCATACACCATTCATTGAGTTACCTTCCAACCAAATAAGCAGTGTCCTTACCTCCACTTGCTTACCTATCTAGCAAGCTTCCTCCAGCTGCTCATTTTCCTTTCCCACAATTTCTTGAAATTAACATCCAGACACCAGAGGGGGAACAGAAGTGGGCAAGTCTGTCCCTCTTATAGGTTCATAGGTTCATAGGTTAATTCTAGACTAACTGCCCTTGTGGGCTATTTTAAGCCTAGCCAGTTACCCCATGTGAGAATCAAACCCTGCACCTTATGTCTGTAAGGTAAACATCTTAACCATTATGCCAACCACCCACTCTTCTTCTCTGCCAACCAGCCTGAACAGGCTGTTCCCCCTCCATTCTACCCAAACTAATTTACCACCTACCTGCCATAAAGGGAAGGATTAAGCCACATAACATTCGGTGTACCCATATCTTGTAAATTACAATAGGTCAATGTCATCAACCTCATGCCTTAACATACCAACACTGAAACATACCTTAATGAAATTAAAGTGTGCCTTAATGAAACTAGAATTAGTAGGATTATCCTTGACACCACTGTACCACCAAAACCTCCAATCCGAAAAAACACTAACCATAGTTCACTTCTAACCACGCTCTACAGCCCCATTATACCTCTCTAGTGACTAGAAAGCCTTGTGCAACCAATAAAATCAAAACAGTAATATTTATCCTGTCAAATCAATCACCCTCCAAACTCCCTCCTTCAGACCCTGACTGCTTCTACCTTCAAAATCCACAAACACCTCCTGCGACATGTATCACCTGCACCATCTACCTCAAATTCTGTACCTTCAACATCTTCAAATATGCAACTGTGACTGCACACATCATTTACGACCTCATTGCCCATCACTCCGGCCACCATCACAATGTCCACTGTGAGCACCTTCGTCATGGATCTGTAAAAGAAAAGAAACTGTAAATTCATGGCAACAAAACATCTTAACCTGCATGCTACCAAGGGGACCGACCTCCATACCCCCTAAATCAAAATTCTTCAATGTAATTATGACTTAGGAATGTTACTTACCTGAAGCTGGCTAGCTCATCAAAACCTTAGAGCCATTAACCTAGTAACTACCCCAACTCCTGAAAGTGGTGCCGCTCCTCCCACCAGTAAAATCCAAAACTACCCTTAAGCAAATATCAAACCCTGCTATAGCTCACCCACAACAACTCATTCTCCCTTGGCCTTACACTGCCCAGCTGCACCCACCTTGAAATGCATGAATGAGTACAAAAACTGACAATTGTTAATATACCATCTATCAAACTTCAACCTAGCCCCCAGCAGCATACTTTACTTCCAAATACAAGTGCATAATAACCATAAATAAAATGAACAACCCAGCCTCCCAAATTAGCTACCTCACAACTCTGATTCTCACAGGCCACTGACCATCGTTCACTCTGCAGCTTGTCCCTTGTATCCTTGGCCTAACTCTGGCATCCAAGCCATCCACAGCAAGCACCTTCATCAGTCTTTCAGACCTTCTTCATTCTAGCCAGTCATCCACCAGCCCCTTATGCCTCCACCTAGAAAAAAAAAGAGAGACAGTAAATTCACAATATTCCTGTAACCAACAAATCTCAATGACTATTTTAAGCAAAGGCAAGAACCTACCTGCTGACCAGCTGTCCAGCCAATACATGCCCAAATCTCCAAGAAATGACCTCTAGGAAGCTTCACCTTTGACTACTTGTTCTATAAATATCGCTAATGCAACCCACACTGAGCAGTGCTAGATAACATGCATGCTGTATTAGAAAGGTACACCCCTAACATATCCATTCTTCTCTGGTACAATGCATCCTGGGAACACTCTCCTGTTAGACCACACCAATTCTTCTACCACAAAACCTGTTCTATCACTACAATAATCACCTGATACTTATCCTGACCCCCTGTTAAGGCTGTACTACACCCTGAGAAGGAGAACACCTGCTACTCAATTGAGCCACCGTGTAACTAAACAATTACCCCTGACAAGTCTTGAAACCAAGACCTTCTGAACTACAACATAGTGCATTCACCCAGTAGGCCACCCCATTTTAGTTGTGCTTGGATTGTCCATACCCTCAATCTGATATACCCTTATTGCCGGCTTATTATCCCTCCCTCAAATCCAAACACGAGGCAAGCCTGACCAGTCTACAAAAGTGATGGACAATGTCATGCTCCATCCCTTACATAGGTTCATAGGTTTATAGATTAGTACTAAGCTAACTGCCCTTGCGAGCCATTTTAAGCCTAGTCAATTGTCTCTTGTGAGACTCAAACCCTTCACCTTGTGTTTGAAAGGCAAACACCTTAACCATTAGGCCACCCTCCCAACCCTAGTTCACCCATTCAGCCCCTTCATCCACCCAAGCTCTGTTACCCCCTGAAATGAACCATGAGAAATAAACCCTTTATCTTGCATCTATGTATCAACGCAATATCCCTATGTCCACCTCTTGCCACCTGCATTAAGGTAGTTGTACAGTCTGGGAACTCCATAGTAGACTATCCATGTGCAACTAACAGTGGGTAAAACTGCCTTCCAGTTTATATCCTGATACAGACCACCCTCCCAAACCCAGGAACCCCACTCGGCCTTCCTGAGAACACTGGAAAATATGAAGGTCTCTCCAAACACCATTATATTGGGTGACTTCAGCTACCCAAACATAGACTGGGAGCATTACTCTAGCGCCAACACCCTAGCCCAAAGGTTCCTAGAATTTATAAACTCAAATTCTATGGAACAACTTGTTACCACTCCCACAAGAGGGAAAAACATACTGGACCTGATCTTACCAACATGGGGACTCTATGCTCCAGACCAGAAGTTTATCCGTCACTGGTAAGATCAGACCATAAACTAACCTCACTGGATATTCACATCCTGACCCCACCCCCTGCCCAGAAAACCACAGTGAAAAACTTCTCTAAAGCAAATTTCACACTCCTCAAAACCGAGGTGGAATCCTTCAAAGCCCCTGAGCCTGTGGAAAATGCAGGCCAGACCGCAGAATCCTTTATAAACGCATTCTATGAACACCTTCAGGAATGCATGGATCAAGCAATCCCAAATAAAACCTAGACCCAATCCTCCAAAGGCAGACGTCCTGTCTGGTGGACCCCAGCCATAAACAAACTATACAACAGAAGGAGGAAGCTACTACATGATAGAGCAAAATCCCAAAAAGGGAAGGCATCTCTGATCAGTATTAGCAAAAATCTACGGGCACTCATAAAATCGTCTAAGCCAGCTTCGAGAGAAAAATTGTACAGGACACTAAGGATAATCACAAGGCTTTCTTTAGTTTTGTTAGGAACCTGGGTCGGAATTCCCAGATATGCTCAGAATTAGTCCAACATGATAAAAAATACATCGAACCCACAGACATTGCCAACATCCTAGCTGACAGGTTCAGTGCAAACTCCCCCCCCCCACCAAAAGGGCAAATATCTATCCCAGCAGAGTGCTGCCCCCCTGACATCTCAGATGCTCAGGTAAGAGCCACCCTCTCCAAAACAAAAAACACAGCATCAGTGGGACCAGACGGTGTCCCGGGCTTCGTCCTACATGAACTCCAAGAAGAGCTAAACCCAAACATAAAACTACTGTTCAATCTCAGCCTTACTACAGGATATGTACCCAAAGAGTGGCATACAGCAGCAGTGGTCCCTCTCCACAAAGGTGGTGCCTCAACGGATCCTGGAAACTATCGCCCCATAAGCCTGACTAGCTTGGTCTGCAAAGCTATGGAAAGGATCATCATGAACCTCATAAATAAAGACATTGGGGACCTACAGACACTGGATCCTACCCAGTTCGGCTTTGTTAAGTGCAGATCCTGCCTCTTAAACCTGGTCAATTTCTTTGAAACAGTCACCAAGGCCATTGACAAGGGGAAGGTGGTCCACACAGCCTACCTGGACCTCACAAAAGCCTTTGATACAATACCCCACTCGGGCATTATAGATAAGCTCACCAGATTAAATATAAACCCCTATGCCAGTAGATGGGTTACAAACTGGCTCAAGGACAGAACCCAAATGGTTAGAATTGCTGGAGCCATGTCAGACTTCAAACCAGTTACAAGTGGCATCCCACAAGGCTCATTCCTGGGACCTCTCTTGTTCGGTATATATTTCTTGGAGGTACAGGCCAACACGGAAGGACTGTGGCTGACCAAGTTCGCAGATGACTGCAAACTGGGTGCCATAATCGACTCTCCAGCAGACACAAGCATCCTCCAAAATGACCTCATAGAAACAGACAACTGGTGCCAGAGCCATGGCCTCAAGCTAAATGCCAAAAAGTGTATAGTCATCCTCTTTGGCAAAAACAAAGTGCCCACAAATTACCACATAGGTGGTAATCCATTAAGTACAGAAGAAGTAATTAGGGACCTGGGTACCCAAGTTGATAGCAATCTCTCATTTGACAACCACGTGGCCAAAGTGGTTAGAAAAACATTTTATATAGCCCACCTAATCATGAAGGGATTCACGTCTAGATCAGGGGAGGTCATCGTGCCTCTTTACTCATCCCTCATCAGGCCCATAATTGAGTACAATGCCCCTTTTGGGATGTACCTTACCAGACACCTGCAGCAACTGGAAAGACCCCAAAAGTACCTCACCAAGAGGATCAAAGGGCTCAAACAGATGCCATATGCTGCCCGGTTAAAGAAACTCCAGCTCTACTCAGTGGCATACCACCTGCTCAGAGGCAATCTGTGCCTGACGTATAAAGCCATGTCCAACCCGGAATTAATGGACGTGCTGCACCTCAGAAAATCCAAATCCCATCGAGCTA
Source organism: Protopterus annectens (assembly GCF_019279795.1). Lineage (NCBI taxonomy): Eukaryota > Metazoa > Chordata > Ceratodontiformes > Protopteridae > Protopterus > Protopterus annectens. The sequence goes on from NC_056744.1 coordinate 487,739,862, forward strand.
CGCACTCGAGAGACTTGAACCTCAGCACTGAAATAAATAGGACATGCTGTAGGGACAGATTCATAACCCAGAGGCTCCCTTCACTCTGGAATAAAATCCCAGTCCAGGTTAGGCAGAGTCCCTCATTGACTCTCTTCAAGAGGAATCTTGATGAGTGGATGGGAGATTATATGTTTACCCCGGGTATCACTTCTGTGTCACTGTTAGACAGAGGCACAGTATACTAACCTCGAAAAAGGGCATAGCAAAACTAATTTAAAATGGGTGGCGAAAGCCAAACACACTCTGGCTAGGCTTATAAATGCCCTAGAGCAGATAGCCTAGTATGAACCTATGAACCTATGAACCTATGAACTCCAGTTACTGCAGGCAGCAGTAAAAGTGCCTATGAGCCATATCTCTCAACCTCGTAGCGAGAAAAATCTGGGCAAGGCTGACAATAAAGATCAAATGTCCAAAACTAGTTTTTTTTTGTTAAATTAAATATTTCTAATTAAATATTACTTTTGCCAACTTACATTGGTCTGACCAACATATATAGTCCCTCCAGTGTTGCACTCGCATGGATTTCCTGGAAGGTAGGCATTCTGAAACCCGAGTGTCAGTCCACATTCCTAACTGCATGGTTTAATAAATATTGGGACAAAGCCATCCACCAAAGTAAGACAAAGGGGGCCAAAGTTAGGACAACTTAAAGATATTTGGTCTTACAAACCTAAGAGTCTATCACTCCCTCCCAATCTGAATGGTTAAGAGATATGCCGTGCACTCAACCATGTCTTTCTTTTCTTTTTTTTTTTTTTTTTTTGAACTTAAGGTCAGTGATTACAGACTAGCTATTAGGTGAAATGAAATGAAATGACAATCCAGAGTTGAAAGCTATCCTTGGTCCCCTATATCTAGGATCACCATCTTAGTCCTGTTTTATTTTTTGTATATAATGGCATTACACTGTTTGTGACCCAAATGTGGCTACCACCAACTTTGGAAAGCAGCTGGCATCCAACTACCCAGTATAAGTGAACATGTATAATTGTACATGCAATCTTTTTTTTTTTTTTTTTTTAAACCTCAATTGCCTGTCATTATTCTCTAACTACAGTTTGTAATGATTTGTCCCTAATTTGGCAAAAATCAATACTATGACCGGACCAAATGTAATGCCATTGGCTGTTGTGCTACTTAATAGCATGAACAATCATAAAACAGAAAACTGCAACCGAGAAAGATGACAGAAAAAACAGATCTAACAGCAATCCTTTGAAAGGCAGGCTGTATGAAACTGCAATGACCCCCCCCCCAGGAAAGTTTGATGCATAATGGGTCCTCTTTAACATGTATCTTAAGTATGCCACATATTAGTCCACAACCCTGTACAGCAAGCAAGCATACAGCTTCTTAATAAATGAAGCAAGATACAAGGCCCAATCTGGACGTTTACAAAACTCGGCTGACAATGAATGCTGCACTGCACCTGCACCAAGGAAGCCATTACTCCTCCTCACCTGGAGCCCGCAAAATCCTAAATTGGTAAGACAAACAAAAGGGAACCAAACATATCTAGGGAGGGTCCCAATCCTTATTGACATGCATGCCCCACTCAAAATGGAAGAAATGGGTGTCACCCAGAAACCAACTGGGGTCACCTACACATTTCCCATGAGCCTGTTCCATAAAAGATCCACAATATTGCAGCGAACGTGCCACGGATCTCAGTGACTGCAAAAGGAAATGATAGTCCCCTTCATGCAACATTACTTCCCAGGTTCACCTAACAAGAGATCAACCATTCACAGGGCACTCAGCCACTGCAAACCCATAACAGAGCCTCCCTCTCAAAATGAGAAGAGGTGCACATTAATTTCCCACTGTGAAACGTGGTGTATCAAGTACACCTGTCAACCTCTTCAAATCATTTCAGGCATCATAAAACAAAGCAGATGCTCGGTGCCAGCAGTTCCCCAAATACTCCTCACCTTAAATACCTGATTACAATCTGTGGTCTATGAGGACATGAGGAGGCAACAGACAATGGATAAGTAGAATATATGAGGGTCTAGTTCATGTGACCCATGAGATACCATGTACTATAGACAGTGAACTAAGCTTTCGTATTTGAGGTTTCAATCCTCATTACAAAACTCATAAACTAATTTTACAGCACTCGCCACATGGTAACAAAAGCTACTATAGATGATATTCATCTTTTTTTTTTTTTTTTTAATACACTATGGCACTTGCACAGTGACCATCACTGTATACATTTGTATGCTTCTACGTATCACTGCAAGGCTTTCAGATTTACTGCACTCTAGCACCTGCCACCTGTCTACCATACTTTAAGATCTGGACAATCTTTATATTTGTGGGAGCTAATCATCTACCATCTAGTGAGCTGCAAAAGGGGATACACTTGACATTTCAGGCATGGCGCACTAATTTCTCTTGAGTTGGAACTGGAAGTAGAGATTGGGTTCACCCTTCAGGCTTGCATACTTCCTACCGTTCCCTGATCCATGATGGCTGGCTTCCACCCTGACAAGAGCAACCCTCACGCAGCATTCCCACAAGCCTCAAACAGAGACACCAAATGTGCTGTTTCCCCTCGCTTCCCTTTCTCCTTTTTTTTTTTTTTTTTTTTTTTTAATATACTTAGCAAATCCACGAGCCCTTCTCCCCAAACAAAGCCTGCAACCCTCAACATGATAGCAACCCCATTCCGCCAAGAGCTTGGGTCCTCCACAACCCAGGAAATTGAAGGCAAAAATATCATTCACCTTGATGATTGCTCTACTCAAAAGCCACGCAGACCTGCACTCAGCCACAATCAGCTTCCATGCATTACCTTTACTGCTACCACTGGGATCCACCACGCATGCACCGAGGGCAACCATGCCTCCGAGCCCACAAAACCTCATCACCAGGTACATCAACCAAACATGAGGAAAGCCCATGAAGCAGTGAACCACCAAGGCAAGCAACCAAAGCACCAGGAAAACCCATGAAACCATGAATCAACAAAACAGCTGTCTGAAACTCCAATAGTAAAGAAAACAGAATTCTCTTCCTTTTTTTATGGCAGTAAAGACAGGGAAGGGAAATATTTAAAGTACCCAGCACTGATTTAATCTCCTACCCTAATGACCCCACCCACAGAGGCCACTGCACTTTCCCTGAAGCTCACATCCCAAAACATTCATGTCTACCACATTTCAAGCCTGCACTTCACATAGCCAAACCAATAAACCCCTTTGTCAATTAACTGCAGCAAGCTTAATACCCCAAAGTACCCATTCTCCCCACATCATTTTATTTTTCCTCTTTTATACATGACTACTGTACTCACCTCAAACCTGCCAAATTCTCCACATCACCATCAACCCCAAGTCCTACCTGGTCACCAAAGCTCCTACCGGTCGGTTCAGACGGAATCCTGCTCTGTAGCAAGTTCACGCCAAAATGTGATTACTTGCCCAGCTACACTTGTATAAACACCTTAAGCTCCTCCCCATCCTTACCTCATTTCCTCCTAATCATTCCTCCCTCCACTTAACTGTTTCATCTCCCCAGCCCACCTAACTCCCACTAATACCAATCTATCCCCTCTTGAAGATGTCCCTGGACAACTTAGTTTGTTTCCAAACCTCATTTATACATACCAGTCTTGTCATACATATGTCTTACAAGTACTTTCTTATTGTCATACGTACACAGTTCCAGGATGTCCACAGTCTTAAACTCATTCAGCCAACTGCTGAGAGTATCCATTTTTCATGTATGTAGGTCATTACAATTATGCTTACACTGCTCTCCAGTACATGGGATACGAGCGGCACTGGATACAGCCTGAGCCACACTATTCCACACCTCATACTTGTACTGGGAGCCAGAATAGTTCCCCTGCAGAAGCCTTTGGCTGTGGTTCTTTACCAAGAGTCCAATAAATATCCTTGACTCCTGGACATCCCACCTCTGTTCTCTAGATTTGACACTTTCCTCTTTTATGCCAGCCTTGTCTACCAGCTGAACTAGAGCAATGAAAACTGATGCTTTCCCATCAACTCCAGTTATTGCATTTACTGGTAGTGCCAAAACCCGAGCAACAATGCCAACCATATTTGTGCAATGTTAAGTGGAGAGCATCAGTGTCAAGCAGGGAGGAATTAAATAATTGAAATTGGAAAGTTAATCTGACACTTGGCCTTAGTCTGATGGGTGTCAACTGATGTAGCCTGCAAATATATATTGGAAATTGAAGGTAACTCTTAGGTGAGTTAAGTTTGCAGACATGCACCTGGGGCATAAACGTAATGACTGGATACATTTGTTTTTGCCTTTATACACTGAGGAAAATTGTTTTTTACACTGTGAGATTCAAACCTAGGCATAAGGGACAAAACATTTTTTCCACAACATTGATTTTCTATCTTTGCCACAGAAGATGTGAAGTGCAGACATAGTCAGGAATAATACATAAATACAGGTGAGAGTTTGAGTGTTACACATGTATGTGTCTGACCTGATAAGGTTATTGGATATATATCCAGTTGTGTATGTGTCTTATGTAATTGTGAAGCCCATGCAAGTCCAGATAGCAGAATTATACTTATAGACATATAGCAGACAGTATACCCTCAGTCATACATCTGAAAATACAATAATGGTGTTGCATTCCTCATACATATAGTTCGCATCAGCTCCACTATTTAAAGTGTTGTAAGTGAGAGTGAATAAAATGGGAAGTGGAACAGCAGCAAAAGTGTATGGAATATCCTCTATTAGAACAGAGGGCTATGTGTATGGCAGCCCTACACTTACACCTATTGTCACAAGAATGTTGAAATAATGCTTCTCTATTTTTCAGTTCATTGCTTTAAACTGCATGGTAAAAATAAGTTGCACACCCTGTACTAGAACCCAAGACTATTTGTACTCCAATCCTGCACTTATGCCTATTGCCACAGGACTAGTAACATAACTTTTTATAATTTCCTAATCATTCTTAAGGTCTCAGTGTTAACTGCCAAGCAACACCACTTAACAGGTTAGAGTGGTGCCCAACAGAATTAATTAAGTGCATCTCATTTCAATTATTGGCTGTCTAAGTCTTGTCTGCAGGTGTTTGATGGCTACAGCTGCTGGGAAGCAATAATAAAATATAAAGGTAATCACTGGCTTTTTTCCCTTGTGCATTGGTGAACTGTTCTATCTCCATTTTGTGGTGAAGTATTCTTCTCTTATCTGACCAATTATCTTAGACATACAGTCTGTAAGGCATTCTATATCATTGTATTTAAATGTGTGAGGATATTAAATGGCAATAATATAATATGCAGTTGCCAAAAAGTGAAGGGAAGGTTGGATGCTAATAAACAAAGCCTGTGAATTGTGTGCTACTTACTTACATTTCCAACCTTGACAAAATGACATCTAACAATTTGTAAGCCTGACTTCACACACCCACTGGATGTAGAGCAGTTTGCATTGCTGTTGTATTTGCCATCTCCCTACCAGAAATCATTCACAGTTGCAATCCATTAAAAACAAACTCTGAGGGAGTGCATGCACTATGTTTACATCTGTACACAGAGCCAAGTATTTGGGATTGAACAATTCTAATGAGTTTATACATCATTTGCAACTTCATTGTGCTGAACGTCCTGAATCTACAGCACAGGAAGTTAAACGTGTAGCTAGGAAAACTGAAGATGAGGAAACTTGTTTATGTAGAGAACACAGAAAAGAGGCTATTACGTTGTGATATATCTGCACAGAGGATTACTAAACTTGAGAAGGTATGTTTGCATTCTGTCAGCTAAATACTGCATATGCTGAAATGTAATTGAGAAAATGGGTTTAATAATTTATATATATATATATTTTTATATATATATATATATATATATATATATATATATATATATATATATATATATATTAGGGTCTATATTATATACTTGAAAAGGCTTTTCATTGAATGCCTTTTCATCGATCCTTAAATAGCAAAGTGCCATTACAGCGAACGCCAATATCAGCAATTTTTTCCCTGGTAAACAAATTGCTTGCCCCATAAAAAATGACACATCACTTCGAACATTACAAAGTGGGGGGGTCTTCACCCCTACACCCCCCAAAGTGGGGCCTGTGCCCCCCACACCCCCTAAATATACCAACTCCGAGATCACACTAAAGTGGAGAAAAGGGCAAATTCACCAGGATGGCCAAGCAATTTTTTCCTGTGGAAAAAAAATCACTGATGTGGCCATTCACTGAAATGCACTTAATTATTTAAGGGTTGGTGAAAAGGCATTCAATGGAAAGCCTTTTCAACAACATTTTATACACATATATATCTATATATATATATATATATATATATATATATATATATATATATATAGTATTTATTTATTTTTTTTTTTGCATTAGCAAAGGCTTTACACTTTTACTTGTCTGCATTAGTTAGAAGTGCACTGATGGCATAGGCATGTTTGGCAGTTCATTTCACAGGTATACATGACTGACAATACCTTTACATGGAATGTTCTGTGTTAAATCTGTAGACATGTTTTAGGGACTGTTCATTTGATTGCACTTTTAGCATTTCTAAGATGGTTTGCTAGCAAAATGTGTCATTTGCATGTTCTTTTGGCAGTGCTGGAGCAAAGTTGCATTTCTGTTATGGCAAAAACAAGGACATGTTACTGTTGTTACTCTCCTTTTTTTGTATCCAGCCTGTTGTTCATATTTCACATCTCTAGAGGATTTTATGTTTCTTCAGTGGGTAATACTGAAATGCTACCTTTTCTGTTTTATCTGGGAATAGTTATTTTGCAGTTATGTGATACTCATGTGTGTTATCCTCCTGTTGCCTTTTAGGACACGTAAGACTATGGCACCCTGGCAACTCAATCCTTGAAAAAAACCCTTTACTAACCTTGAGAATCAGGTCATCATGAAAGCTTTTAGGTAACATGGCGCCTTCTTGTTTTAAGAGGGGATGTGGAAATATATCTGACAGCAGGCAAATTTGGCAGCAGATAGTTGCAGACATTAGTACAGTATGTTGCCACAGCTGGACTTATGATCAGGTGCACCATAGGGCCACTGACATTATCTCATCTGCATGGAGGAGAGCAGCTACAGTGGCCCAAGAACAAATGGATATGGGGGGGGGGCTGCTACAGAGCCACCACTAACAGAAAATATAGAGCTCTTGTCCATTGTCAGAGATCTAGACAGTTCCCAGTACAGCAGTACAGCATGTCCTTGAAATTGGTTCTATTGTTTCAGGAACAGCAAGTATGTCCCAGGAGTTGCTTCCGGGTAGGTTGTTGTATCTCATTTGCTAAACCCTGTTGTATAGTAAAATAATTTAAATCAATATGTTAGTTCTGTTTCACAAGAAATGTTTTTTGGGGGGATTGAAGATTGCTGCAGTTAACAATACATTCTGATTGATTACACATAAGCGTAGTTTGAACTTGTTATCCAAGTTCTTGTTGAAAGTATAGTTAATGGACATATAAAGGCAAGAAAGTATTACCCCCGGTGTTACTGTTAATTGTGATGATGTTGTCTTTGCCTTTTGCTTAACTTCTTCAAGGACTATCCAGCGTACAAAGCATACAATCATCTGCACTTGTTAAGTCAAACATTTTTATGTCAGTACTGATGAGCAATTCAAGGACATATTTTAATGTGTGATATTGATGTCAGGACTGTTGTGTGTATTAATGTACTGTCTAATATTGGCACCACTGTTATTCTGTTAGCATATATCACAGAGGCTTGTAGTCACAGGACACTGTAACAGCATGATAGCTAATTGAAATGGAAGAGCTACTCAATTAACCATGCACAAAGGACATGTAATAGCTTCACAGGTTCATAGTGGAGTACTATGTTGTCTGGCAAGTCTGTGAATAAGCCCAACTACAGTGTTTACACCGGCGGCACCTCTCTAGGGTAGTGTCCTGTCTGTGAACAGCTGAGCCATGTGTTTCCTGCACCTCTGCACAGTACAGCCACTGTAGTGATCCCTGGCGTACATGTGTGTCTCCCATCCATCAAGTGAGGTATCACATGAACAGTGCTACTGAGTGGTCCTGCATGATGTACATAGGAATCATGTTCCAAAGCATGGTGAGTGTCTGGTTTGGGAATGTAACCCTCAAGCACATCCCAGTCATCGTTGCGTTTGTGCACATATCCATGAGCATGTTGCTCTCAGTGGCTTTGGCTTATGTCGCTTATGTGGAGTATATCCATGAATATTGTTGTGGACATGGGCCCTGTATGTTCAGCAGAGGTCACCTCTGAGTATGCAGTATGCAAATGTGCACAGTCGTGGTGTCCGTAGTTCTGCCACATACATCAACCTTCGGAGCTCAATAATCCACATGGTGTGTTAATGTTGTGGTATGTAAAGCCGTAGCTGTTCTGTAAGGTACACCCTAAATGGGGTGTTGTAACCCTGAATGTGTGTATACGTCAGGAGTTCAGAGGTACAATGGATCCCTTTGTTCCAGCTACAAACTCAGTACAGATAAGGGTGGCCACGTAGAAGGATATCCATGCCACATTGGCAATATGGTTATCAAAGGAATGGGTGCTACATACGTGTATACTACGATCCCGTACAATGTCACATGTATGTAGGGGACTACCACCTATGTGATAGTCAGTGGCTGATTGGTGTAATCCAAAGGGGATGTTCACGCACCTTGTGTCATGCAACTTGAGGCCATGTTATCGACATCAGGTATCCATCACAGTGACACCCTTATGGAGGGAGTCTGTATCAGCTGGTGGATCAATCATGGTGCCTTGTATGCAGTTGTCTGGAAACCTAGTCAGCGAAAGTCCCTCTGTGCTAGCCTGTACCTCAGAGAAGCATATACTGAACATGAGGGGCCCTATGACTGAGGACTGTGGTATGCCAAGTGTAACTGAAATACAGTAGGTACTATGGTATGCTACCCTCATTGTGTGGGTCCTGTCCGTGAGCCACTTTGCATAACATCCTGAGACATAGGGGTCAATGTGCAGGTGGATGTGTATGTTGTCAATACCAGAATGGAGAACGGTGCTGAAAGCCAATGAGAGGACAATGTAGGCTGTGTGGACCCCCTTACCATCATCAACTACCCTGGTAACTGTATCGAAGGAGTCCACCAGGTGAAGGAGCCATGGTCTGGCCCTAAAAAGTCCAACCTGGGTGGCATCAAAGTTCTGGAGCCCACCAATGTCTCTGTCAATGACTTCCATGATGATGTGCCCCATAGCCTTTCAGAACAGTCCAGTCAGGTGTATAGGGTAACAGTCCCTGTCGTTCATTTTGGCGCCACCTGTGTGGAGTGTGATAACTGTTATTGTGCATCATTCAGGGGCCACAATGTCTGATACAAGGCTATGACCGAATCTGGTGGCCAAGTGGGGAGACATGTCATTCTGAGGTTTGTGTAAATCATAGCCTGGGATGTTGGATGGTCACATGGAGTCTGTGTTCCAGGCCTTAGAGAGTGCAGGTTGGAACTGTGTAGTTGTGACTGCAGGAACCCCTCAATGTTCCTGCATGGAGTATGGACCTGTAGGGAGTGAGAGGGTGTAAAGTTAGCATTGAACCCATCCGCCAGGATATTGCCAACATCACTCGGTTCTGTAATGTTCCTGAGTAACCGTCATATGTAGAGCAGATGTGGGTATTGCCATTGACTACTGATATATCTCCATAATGCTTTGTGGTACACCCTGGGATGTGTCACAGTAATGTTTACATATCTAGGTTTGGAGTATGTGATAAAGGATCCCGGAGCCCTACTGAGGCTGACCAGTGAGCTGCCCCACCCATGGGATTGTACTCCACTTTGCAATGGCCTCCACCTTTTGGTGTGCATAATGTCCATGGAACTGGACCACCAGAGTGGCATCCGTTATCTGGTGGGTACCATCATGGCTCTGTTTGGAATAGCATGATCCATGCAGTCGTGTAAGTGCTAATGAAGTGCACTAGGGTATGTTTCAGCATTTGTATGTGCATTGTCCATCTGCACGGATGTCATGACGTTTACTACTGCTGTCATAAGATGGCTGTAGTAGGCGTCGTAGTAATCTTGTACTGTGTATGCTGTGAAGGGTGTGGTGCCAGGATGTGGATAACAAGGGTAATTAGCATATGTTCGGAAACTACCAACGAGGGGATAACCCCTGGTGTGGAACACCAGTCACATGTTGGTAGTGTCCATGTCTAAGATATTGTTGGATTTGGAGGTGGTGTGTATGGGTTGATCCAGCCGAGTGGTGGTTATGAATCCTGGACAGCATTGGCCTAATGTGTTGGTACATGAGTAGCTATCCCAGTTAAGTGTGGGGTAGTGTCAGTCTCACATCAGCAGTACCTGTCTGAACCCTACTGTCCAGTACACCAAGAAATGAGGGCCGGTAACCATGGGATATGTTGTTGAATCCGTAGCATGTTACAATGTGTATAGCAGTTCTGGCCACAGTTAGTTGCACGTGGATCACCTCTGATGCATTGTGCTAAGTAACCAGCCAGGAGGTGTGTACAACATAGTGAAATATGGACACACCTCAGCCATGGGTGTTCCGGTGCAGGTTACATGACTGAAAGTGTGGTCTGCATATAACTTGTCAGTGCAGGTGTGCTCTGCAGAGCCTAGAGGCAGGTCCCAGTCACTGCAGAGATACTGAAGTGGTCCATTATAAGGAGTGCCTTGCCTGCATGCGTCAGAGATGAAGGTGTCAAGCAGTGAGTCACATGACCCCATGTTTTCCTTGCCTGTTCCTGTTCTGGTGGTGAATATTATTGGAAACTGTGCAAGACAGGCAGTATAGGAGCAGCAAGAGCCTTGCATGTTATCTGTACTCCCAGGGCTGACAGGTGCAGGTCACCTGTGCCAAAGCACCGTGCTTTGTTGACCATGTCAGTCAAAGTGGACAGATACTGGATGCCTGTGGAATGACAGCAGAAGCATAGGCAACTGTTGAAGTGAAACAGTCAGTCATTGCACAGTGGTATTAAGTTTGGATGAATGCAGAATGCTCCCCAGGGCTTGCCTGATATCTTCTGGACTACAAGACCGGAGAGCTATTGCATGTCCCTGCACATGTAGTCTGTGAAGTTGCATCTCAGGGCAGTCACACTAACATTGAGTTTGACAGTCATATTGTACTTGGTGAGGGGTGGCATGGGTGCATATGTTATGTTGCAGAACCAGTTACCCGACAGCTAGATGTAAGTGACTATCGCCTTGTGTAGCCTGCTGAGTGGAACATTAGTGTGACCGCCTACAGAGTCACCTATGACTGGTGTGTTGTGTATGTTTTAACACCCTATTGGCTTTATGTGATGGGCACACATGAGACTGTGGGCTATAAGTAATTGGTATTGTGTTTGGTGATGGGGGCTGCCTCTGGTGCCTACACAGAGTGTGGAGAGGTTCTGCAAAAGTCGTACTCATACTATGTGTGGCCTGTGGTGGTGGAGATCTTGAGAGACTATGTGTTTAGTGGGGTGTGTTGCAAATGTTACACGTCCCCACATGACTGTCAGGTTCAGTCTGAGCTGGTGAGAGCATTACCCCCAGCATGGCTACATATGTGCATCTCCCACAGGCTGTAGTGTCGTATGTTGGGAGGTAAGCATTGATTGTGTACATGAGACAATTGCTCTATTGCCACATGTTCACCATATTCATCATATAGACAGGCAATAGCACTGGTACGTGACAGTTGGACATGCCTGTATATTCAACCATGTCTCACAAGATATGTGAGTTACATGTGTACAACAGCTGTTGTACTGTAAGCAAGCTGGAAATGTAAGGACAGACAGTGTACTTGTGAGAAATGAGTTGGAATGTGTGCTATATTAATTAGTAGCTCATGAAGTGCTCACAAGTTCTGAACAAGTGCTTAGTATGAAAATGTAATACAGATAGGGTATTGGACAATATCAACCCACAAGTGGTGACAACAGTCATAATTGGAGGCACTGCACTATTACCCTGCTGAATATGGTCTGCAAGTCCATAATCCTTTATCAACGCAGATGTTAGCAGTACAGATGTAGATGACATTACGGATGTTTTCACACTGCATAGCATACCTGTGACAGGTCATAGGACATCACCCATACCGTGTTCCAGCTACGCTGAGTATACTAGATGTACCTTCTTATGTCATAGGGGTGTTTTACCAGTGGCCTGTTGACAGAATCAACACTACAAAAGGTGTCAGAGTGACATGTGCATATCACACCAGTGGCAGCTACAGTAAAACAGGATTAATGTGTTGTACTCCCCCCCCATTGTAGCCCATACCACACAGACAAATGTGAGGCATCTGTGTATGTAAGGATGTGAATGGCCATGACTTATGAACAATCGCTGTCTCAGTGTTGTGGACAACATACAGAATGGGCTTTGTGGGTGAGGTGTGTGACATATGTGCACAATCTGACAGCAGATATTAGCATGGTCACCACTAGGTGAATATCCCTGTACCCATTAACTACCACCTAGGCAGCGGTCAACATTATGGACACTGTGTAAGGGATGGCACAGAGCAGTTCACCTCCCTGAGTTGGTGACGTCTCCAGGCCTATTAGGTAGTCATATGAGGCACCCCTGTCATGACAGGGTGCCATCCATGAGCATGGAGATCATTGGACAGACATACTCAGCACTCGGGTGACCAATATCGGATCACATATCACCTTTAAGGGGTATTGGCCATGCGTGGATGGGCGATACCAGCCTTCACAATCCTCACCTCCACTATGCAGCATGCTGGCTACCTTGCATAAAGACATGTGCTACACTGATGCTGGACATGCTACACGTACATATCCTGAGCTGAAAGACATAACGTCATGGACAGCCACCATCCTACTACTAGGATCGCCACATGCTGGACAGATCCCTGTGCCATACATGTTACATACTCCCGCCATACCATGCAACCCTGCCCATCAAAGCTGCACATGTCATCTCTGTCATACATGGTGTGATGACCGCATGGTAGATGTATTATCAACTGTCTGGATCAGTAATGTGGCACTGATGCACCTCGCGGTGGCAAACTGGCTGTCGGATACAGCTAGGAAACCTTGCCTTTACATGCTATAGTTGATAACAATCCCTGCAAATGATGCCCGGCTAGCCATTGTCCCATGTCTGTCACATGTGCAACACAGGCGATCAGTGGCAGGATGTTGAACTGCTGTATAGTGCTGTGTAGATGTATATGGCAAAACACATGCATGTAAAGGTTTCCGTGCGTATGTGTGCATTGTTACTACTCATGTCCATTAAGGCAGTGTATGTGTTGATATGTGACATATACACAGCATCAAGGTCAACGGCATTACTGTGGACACATCCAGGCATGTGCTGATAGGTAAGAACACCAGTGCAGGCAAACAGACATGCCCCCATCAAGACAGCATACACATGGAGTATGAACAATGTAATGAGATGACACACATATATGGTGATGATATTCAATGCATAACGGGTGTTACATGTGTGTGACACAAACATGTCAGTCATGTCAGTGTCATGATGATTTGCAAAGATAACTGTGCAAATGTACTAGATTTAATACAAATGTATGTGCAGCATTATCTCTGTACATCTCTGTGATACTGTGACCTGTCACCATCATTATGTCTTACAGATAATGCCTCGTTCACGCCTGCCAGCATACAGCCACCAGGAGGATGATGTCCTCATCCCGTACCTCCATGAGAACTACGAGGTGTTGTTCAGCCATGTGCCCCAGCATGCCCAGCAGCATGACGACCTGTGGCAGGACCTTCGCAGGAGGGTTAATGATGTGGGTGGCCATAACCGCACCTACCAGCAGGTGCGCAGACACTGCATGGACTTGATACAACATGCAAAACAGCGTGCCACTGCAATCGCCAGGGAACAAGGTGGAAGAGGTGGTGGGTCACCAACCCAGCCTCCACTCACACACACCGAGGAGCTACTGGACAGCCCGGGGACACCCTCAGAACAGCATCCACAAGCATTAGCTGCCATCGTGGAGGTGGGTGTCTTCCAACCAATGGGCCTGGAGTTGCCTGGTAAGTCACTACTGCACATATGACTATTATATCCAATTTAGTTGCATGTGTCACTGTACATTATGTAATGTAACATCATATGCAAGGTATGTTTACACACATGCTGCATACTACAGTATGCTACCCTGTGTATGCACACATGTGCATACTATATGCTATTGTACAGGCGAATGTGTTAACATGCACAGTGCACCCTGTGGCTGTCATACAGTCATGGATAATGTTCCAACTGCTGTGTCACCCCTATACAAGTACCTCTGGTGTGCCGCACAGACATCAGTCAGTTGCAGGTGAGACTGTCATCAGTATCAGGCATGTTAAAGCATAGATCTATTCGCCATGTGGCCAGTTAACACTTGTACACTTGATGTTTGGTCCAGTCACGATATACAGGTCGCATCTCCCACCATTCACACTGGCTACCCATGTGCAATACATACAAACAAAATGATGCACCGACATGAAACCACAGTATCTGTCATTGCTAAATGTGTGGACAGCTGTTCATACAACAGTGGAGGTGTTGTTCAATGTAGGCATATGTACTATACATTGGAACAACACACGTGTGGTATGCAAACAGTCCCACACAGTGAGCTGGGATATGGGCAGCCCGCAGGAGTCACCATTGTTGTTATATGCCCCTGCAATGGGTGCACACATTGTGATGTGCCATCTCACAAGTCCCAGACATGTAGTGTTCTGGCTGCAATATTGTCACACTATCCCATAATACATACCAAACATACAACCCATTGTCTCATAGCCCTGTGGATGGTGACATATCTGACATTTATGGGTGTATGTCATATGGGACAGCACAGACACGTGAGATAGACAGCCATCACAAACATTTGGCCAACACATGTTCACACATGGCCATGGAGGATGGCCAGAGACATGTAGCCACACAGTAGATGTGATGTGTATACTGTTCACACATGGTCCAATTATAGCCTTAGTTGACTGATTATACAGTTGATGTGGTACACTGGAAATCCTAAAAGCCTGTGCACAGCTAGTGGAGGTGTCACTTAAGTCGACCATATAAGATGTGTTGAACATCACTACTGTGTCATAGCATGACAGTAGTCACCTGTACAGCTTCCACAGACATTGACACCACATCAGGCCACATATACAGTATATTTCCCTTGCTGCTGTAGGACATCGCCATTAGCCGTGCACCTCATGTGTGTGGCACATCAATGTCATGTGGGACATGGTGAATTGACAAGTCTGTCATGTGTGGACATGATTATCAGGCAGCTAAGACTCTGTAGTGGTTGTGCAGGGGTGTCATCCATAGGTCTTCCAGTGACCTGTCACATGACACCTCATCATTTCGTGTGTATACACCTCAGCAACATGGGTCACAATCCACAGTTATGTCATGGGTATGCACACAGTTATGGCTATGCAATGTGTATGTATTACACACTGTATAGCAGTATAGATGCCTCATGATGCCATGCAATGGCACAGTGTCTGTACTTCACACTGTATAGCGATGTAGATGCCTCACACTACCCTTCCATGCTCATGCACATTTGCTAAACATGCATTCTATCTGTAGGGCATACAGACAACACTGCAATGTGATACCCATTACAATGCTGTACATGTGTCAGGACACCATTGTGTCAGACATGTATGCATGTTAATGCACACGTCAGCAGATTACATGTCAAGGTCACTTCAGCCATGTGTACTGTTAACTTGTGCTGGTCCACATGGTGTATCACAGGGATGCATGCTTACTACCATGATTGTGTGAACTGCATGGCTACTGATATGACACCTGCTTCCTGTTGTGCGCAACCCAGGGAGGTATGCTAACTATCACTATTAATGTCTGAGCTGCATGCCGTCTGCTGTATCACATGCATGCTGCATGCCGTCGATCAAATCACATGCATTGTGTGTGTCTATGTGTGTGTCTGTGTGTGTCTGTGTGTGTCTAGTGTAATGTAGAGTCTTTCTTTGCATTCACAGGTGATGTAGGTGCGTTACCCTCCTGCGGTCCGTCTGATGTTAGCGTCCCCACAGATACTAGAAGTGATAAACATATGCATGAGGTACAGGCAGGGTTGTCAGAGGCTGCATCTTTGTCAATTGTTGCCATCCCAGCTATGTCCCCCTCTTCTCCGCACACAGTTCTGATGCCAACACATACCCCATCACCAGTGGCCATGGAGGAAGGACAGTCAGCGTCTGTTGGCGTGGAACAGGAACGTGTGATGGCTACAGATGGTGTGTCTCCACACCATGGTGTCAGTGTAATGACTGCAGATGTGCCACACAGGCATGTGGCCAATGCTGCTCGTAGGAGGACCTCTGGCAGACATGCACCTGCAGGAGAGCGCAGCAGCTGGTGTCACCAGACGCATGTTCCAGACTGTAATGGCAGCACAGGCATGTGCTGAATGGCAGAACAGAGAAGGGCAAAGGCTTCAGAGGGCTGCTATCCATACTCTAAAGTACAACATCCATGCATTGGCAAATGCTCAACAGCAGATTGCTGATGTTCTGGACAGGTGATTGGGTGACATGGTCAGAATCCTTGACTGTGGCATGGCATTCCGCGAGCGTGAGCTGTCTGTGCTGGAACATCTGGTAGGAGTGAGGCATGGGCCATGTGGACGCAAGGCCAGCTACACCACCTAGTGCAGGTCAACATGAGCATGCCACATGACATGCCTGCTCCCATAGTGCCCGTAGCAGTAGCAGTGCAGCTGGTGCTGCGCTGTCCACACCAGGACACAGCAGGCCATGTGGACATGGCCCTGGATGTTCCCAGTGGGGACACGGTTCCAGTGGACATGTGTCATTGGACAGTAGCCAATCTGTACCTCCGCCTGGTAGTGCCCGTGCAACCCCTGGCAGGCACAGGTCACATGGCCTTGGCCGGACACAGTGAGCTGTACATCCTGGTCTGTACAATCTGGAGCTGTCAATAATAACCCTGTGTAGGCCTGACAAAAGGCAGAAATGTGTGCACACATACACGCACACAGCAAAAACATCTGTAAGTCACTGCAACACCCACATGCATAATGACCACACATGTCCAATCAGATCACCAGCCCTTACCCACACACATGATGTCATCCATTGGTGCAGCCTATGCCTCTGGCAAACATTATCACCCTGTGCATATGATGATGCCTGTGCCACATCCCTGTCATCCACACCATCGGTGCAGGGACATGCTAAAATGGTCTGATGCACAGGGTGAGCAGAATAGTGAGAGAAGTGTATATTACATTAGTTGTGTACTGTTGACACGCACCAGACATACCATGTAGTACAGGTTTATCATGCATTGTTATATGTTCACAGTATGTGTCTTTGTAACAACAGTAACAGCATGTTGGTACTAATTCCCTGCTTCCCTCCTTAAGGTCTAATTGCATGTGCCATTACGTTACAGTGTTTGCAGTTGGAGTGCATTGTTGTATGTTCACAGAATGTGTCTTGGTAACAACAGTAACAGCATGTTGGTAATGATGCCCTGGTTCCCTCCTTATGGTCCAATTGCATGTGCCAACAAGTAGCAATGTTTGCAGTTTCCCATGTGTAAATGTGTAGTACTCACAGGCATGTATGGCAATATCAGCATGCTATACGTAGCCTCAACCTGACTGTTGGAAACACTACCATACCACAGATGTCCACACATCTACTGATCCAGAAGCATGTGGGATGTTTATTAGGCTACAGAGACGTGTCATCCATACCAGGTCACATCACAGGTATGTTGACATGGTGCGGGGGGTTTACACAGCGGTCTGGCCGATGATAATGTTAGAGGCCACTTGATAGCATGAGGCCTCACTGTGTAGCAGTAATACCCTATCACATTACAGGATGAGTACACACAGACATACACAGACGCACGCACTAAAATGCCCATACTAACTGGGTCAACAACACTATAACGCACACTCGATAGTGTTGAGTTGAGGACCCCTGCCTATGTGGTAATCACACTCACAGTACTGTGCACCCACACGACATGACACAGTGAATGAACATGTACAGGTAGCCAGTATGTCTTTGACCAATGGCATCAACAGGGTAGTAGACTGCATCACCATGAGGGGTTAGGGATCCTGTCTGTTCTGTATGGTAGCATACACCCTCACTCCATGCACCAGACAGCCATACACACACACACACACACACACACACACACACACACACACACACACACACACACACACACACACACACACACACACACACAGGTGTCAAGTGACTTACAGTCAGTAACACCCTGACCTCTGTGTATGTTATATGTCTTCACCGTCAAGTAACAGTAACATAGCTTACTGTTTGCACATGTATTGGTAGGATGGCTTGTGACACACCTGTGAGCCATCCTCGGCAAACATCCATCTGCAAAGGTGGATCACCACTTTATGTACACACATCCATCCATACCTGATGTACATCCTACCGTACTGTCAGTATTTCACCATATACAGGTGTCAATGATGGGGTTGCATTGCAACTGCATGTTGTAGTTAGGCACAGATGTATTACATACATCAGCTACTGCACATGCATGGTAGCTGCATGCACACCATTACATGTATATGTGTGTTGGTCCTACATTCCTGTCATGTAGCCATGTTTGTATGCATTGAAATTGGTGGACATGTGTGATGACATGCATAACACATGGACTGTTGTATGATATGATGGGTGTCATGGATAACTAGTACAGAGGGAATGTTTCCTCGGTCAACATTGCTACCTCATGTACTATTAGCATTCAACAGCCATGGACCTACCTTCCATGTGCATGCGTGTGATTGCTGTAGCCACTTGTCTGCACAGAGGACAGCAAAAGCTATGCTATGTACATATGTGTTGTGTGTGTGTGTGTGTGTGTGTGTGTGTGTGTGTGTGTGTGTGTGTGTGTGAGATCCATGCACATATCCACTGCGATTACATGTATGTCATATCCAAACATGTGTGTTCTTTGGTGTACAGTGACAGTCATCTGTTACAGCTGTGTAAGACCCAGGGCCCCTGTTATGTGTACAGCTGACCTGGTTATGTACAGTGGTATCACTGTATTGCACAACACATGCTGGAACCCTGTCAGTACATGTGTATTCTGCACAGTTGCTGTAGACCTATGTACAGTCCACTGGCCATGAGTCACACGGTGTTGTGGTAATGTATGGGTGTGTGTTGCTGGTCCAAGGACATGGTGATGTCTGAGGGCTATATAGTAGAATGTGGCGTTTACTTCTGTGATCTGCACCTGAGACATCTGTGATGGCTCTTGAGTGTGTACTGGTCAGTACATGTGAGTGGCCTTCATGTACGTGGGGACAGTAAAACCATACTGTGCCCTTCCATGTTTAGAATCCATGTGCATGCATGACAGCCCTTTCCTACTAGTGTGTGAGGATGCCCAGTACACCATTGTGTAGATGGACACACAGCACATTCAGAACTGTGTCCTTCTGTGTTTAGAATCCATGTGTGCATGCAAGACAGCCCTGTGCCCTTCCATGTTTAGAATCCTTGTGCATGCAAGACAGTCCTTTACTAAGTGTGTGAGCATTCCCAGTACACCGTCGTATAGATGGACACACAGTACATTCAGAACTTTGCCCTTCCCTGTTTAGAATCCGTGTGCATGCAAGACAGCCCTTTGCTACTACTAAGTGTGTGAGCATGCCCAGTACGCCGTTGTGTTGATGGACACACAGTACATTCCAAATAGACGTGTGATACTAAGTGTGTGAGCATGCCCAGTGACACCTTGTGTCAGTGATGTGCCTCTGTGTATGGGCATGGCTATTGACATCCTGTATAGTGATGGTGGTCATCCAGGCAACAGAGGTCCATACCCCATGTCAGGATGAATTCCTACATTGAACACGCTGGTTGACTGTCTTGAAGGGTGTACTGTCCGTGGCGCTTCTCATACCTATGTAGTGTTGCAATAGTGCTCCATAGATAGGCAGTTGTCCCGCTCACACCACTGCCGTGTGTTTGTCTACGTGTACCTTAGGACAGTAATATGCTTTTAGACTGCTCACTCTCTATACATTCCCTATCTGCGTTTTTGCCTTTGCGGATGATGTCATCCACCTAGTAGTATACCTCTGGAAGTGCTGTATTCCAGTAATCTCGGTAGCGTGTTCTGTAACTGCATAATGCTGTAGTGTGATACAGTAGTTAGGTGTATGTTTGACTCCCAGCCCTGCCAAGTGTGTGTGTGTGTGTGTGTGTGTGTGTGTGTGTGTGTGTGTGTGTGTGTGTGTTCCAGGTGCCTGGGGACAGAGTAATGCATTTAGACGGCTCACTCCACATACATTCCCTATCGGCGTCTTTGCCTTTGAGGATGATGTCATCCACCTAGAAGTATGCCTTTGGGAGTGCTGTGTACCAGTAATCTCGATAGAGCATTCTGTAACTGTGTAATGCTGTAGTGTGATAAGGCAGTTAGGTGTATGTTCGACTCCCAGCCCTGCCAGGTGTGTGTGTGTTACCAGCTGCCTGGGAACAGGGTAATGCTTTTAGACGGCTCACTCCCCAAACATTCCCTATCGGCATCTTTGCCTTTCCAGATGATGCCATCCACCTAGAAGTATGCCTCTGGGAGTGCTGTGTAACAGTAATCGTGATAGTGCGTTCTGTAACTGCGTAATGCTGTAGTGTGATAAGGTAGTTAGGTGTATGTTCGACTCCCAGCCCTGCCACGTGTGTGTGTGTGTGTGTGTGTGTGTGTGTGTGTGTGTGTGTGTTACCAACTGCCTGGGACCAGAGTAATGCTTTTAGATGGCTCACTCCCCATACATTCCCTATCGGCATCTTTGCCTTTGTGGATGATGTCATCCACCTAGAAGTATGCCTCTGGGAGTGCTGTGTACCGGTAATCTTGATAGCGCATTCTGTAACTGCGTAATGCTGTAGTGTGATAAGGTAGTTAGGTGTATGTTCACCTCCCAGCCCTGCCAAGTGTGTGTGTGTGTGTGTGTGTGTGTGTGTGTGTGTGTGTGTATGTTCCCAGCTGCCTGGGGACAGAGTAATGCTTTTAGATGGCTCACTCCCCATACATTCCCTAACGGCACCTTTGCCTTTGCGGATGTTGTCATCCACCTAGATGTATGCCTGTGGGAGTGCGGTGATGCTGGAACTCAGTAGCGCATTATGTTACTGCATAATGCTGTAGTGTGGTAGACTAGACAGGTAGGTGTTCGATTCCAAGGCATGGCAGGTGTGTGAGTTTGGCAGTTATACTGTATGTGTTGGTATGTGTGTATGGCTAGCTGCGGGATGTGTTCAGTGTGTTTTATTGCTGACCTATACGGTGTCCACAGCCCGCATAGTCTGCCAAGACACTGGGTTGTCAACACATACATTCGCCAATAGGTCTTGTGAGTAACTGTCAGCAGCCCTACTCTTACCCTTGATACTGTCTGACCCGTGTGACGCAACATAACACACATGCCTTGATAGTAACAACACTACATGATGCAGATGGCACATGTAGTTTCCTTTTCATTCCTGTCTACTGCATTGCTGTCATGTGGTCCACTGTTGTGATATAAATGCCATATCAACATATGTGTGTACATGTATATGTGTATGTGTGTGTGTATATGTATATTTATATATATATATATATATATATATATATATATATATATATATATATATATATATATATATATATATATATATATATATACAAATAATATGTATGATATATGTAGATGTAGAGGTGGACATAGATGTGAACATATATGTCTGGGGACATCAGCACTATTGAATGTTTGTGCCGGATGATCTGTACATCATAACCTGGGATCTATGTATATCCACCATGGCATGGTGGTAATGCACATCGTCTGTAGTGTGCAGGGCCATGGGTTGTAGTCGTGTATACACTGATTATTTTGATGCTGGGAAGACCATGGGACATTGAATATGGTGATAGTAAGGCACCTGTTGCCAGTTGTGTATGGATCTGAGTGACACTGAGTAGTGGTTATTAATTTTGAGGTTCGGTATGGGTCATACAACTATTCATTAGAAGACTATACTATGCAGATGAGGGCGAATATAGTGTATCACATTTATCACCAGGGTGTGATGCTGGTCCCTGAAGTGTCTGTGTGTAGTCAGCTGGGTGCAGGTCTCGAATATAGTTGACAACATGGGAGGGGGGGTCAGGCATACTGTCCGTACATTGCAGAAATGTGCCTTGGGAGTGCTCCTGCCTTAGCACACCTAAGCTAGGGATGTGTCTATACCTGCCTGGTGACATTGGGAGGGATGACAGCAGTGGTGGGGTAGACAGGGTGTACAGGCTGCACGAACAGGTGTTGATCAGCACAATCAGCAGATGACATGGCCAGTCCGCACATGAACAGTATGGTAATGCGAGCAAGCAGCCTACACACAGGTTTCGTCCACACTCTACACCACCGGTGTATACCTGTGGGGACATTTCCCAACCCAGTCTAACCAAATGAGATGGGCTGCAGCAGGCAACATATACCAGCATGTGCAGGAGGCTGGGGCAGTGAGGATGTGTATGCTGCTGAACAACCCTTACTGGGGTGACAAAAGACTTTAGAGACCCAGGGTGACTTACCAGGGGCTACATGGGCTGGGGATGGTGGAGCACTATGGGGTGGACAGAGACCTCCTACAGCAGCTTGTTGACCTGTGCCTGCCACGACCTGACACATCAAACAGGCCGAGGGAAACACATCACACTGGATACCATGGTATGTGTTGGCCTAGGTGTACTAGCCACAGGTACCTCACACAGCACAACTGGGGATATCATGGGTATCTCGTAGGCATCTGCATCCAGAGTATTGCACCAGTTCACAGACGCCATGTTAACACATGCTAGTGACCATGTACATGTCCTCAACACACGTGATTAGTGGACCAGCAATATGCATCTGTTCAACCACATGGATGACTACCCTGGATGACTACCCTGGGGTACTGGGTGCTATAGCCTGCACACACTTACACAGTGTAGCACCACCCAGTGAGTGGGGTAGGGCCTACAGTCACTGCAGGGGCATACCCTCCAACAGCTAGGCCATATGCGATGGCCAGGGCATGTGATTGAATGTGTGTGCTGTCTGCCCTGGAAGCTATGATGAGTCCGATATATGGCTTCTGACACAGCTGTAGCACACTAATGCCAAATATGGACATCCCCTACAGTCTCCCAGTGGGGGATGCTGGGTAAACACTGGTGTCGTGGCTGATGACACCCATCAGCAATGCACACCCACCTGAACACTCACACCATACTGAGGCGGATGCACAGGCAAGACATATACATGTGCATGTGTTTGGGATGCTCAGTTCACAGTTCTGGTATCCGGACACATCCGTTGGAGCTCTGCAGTATTTACATACATACAAGTTGTTATGGTATTTGCTATGCTACACAATCTCATCCTGCAGTAACAGATGCAGCAAGAACAGCATGGGGCAGGGCCACACAGCCCAACACCACTGCCAAGGCCTGTACAGGCACAGTGTGACCTGGTGAAGGAAATACCTGAGCAGGGCACAGTCGGCAAAAGACCATGCACAGTATGACCTGCCCTTGGCAAAGAGGCAACACATGGCATATGCACTGACACAGTAGGTACCCATGGATTTCCCCTCAATGACCCGCACACAGTACAATGGATGCCAAACATGACACCACCTGTGCTCGCCCATGTATAGGAGGTGCACTGTGTGCATCCGACATAGGCAGCACACCAGCACCGTCCTCAAGTCTGGAACACACCCAGGGTATGTCTATTGACCTAACAAGTGGCAGTTGTATTAGAATGTGTAGTTACCCATTGCTATGGTATGTATGTGAGCATACAAGTGACTGTGGTGGCCAAATTTTAGGGCAGCAGACAGTACACATCCATAGTGGCACCATGACCTCTGTAGCACATACGGGGGTCACAATGGTAGCTTGTAGTACACAGGGTGTCCTAACCCACTGCAGAGTATGGGCTGACCATCATGTGTGTCCATACAGCCCACACACCTTCCATGCAGCTGGACAGATGTGGACCAGTACAGACGACTGATATACGATGGCCTATGGATATGCCCAATGAATGACCCCAACCTCCTAAGACACACACAGACTACAGCCGGCCAGGCAGTTTGATGTAGGTTGTGTAAGATAGGACGTCCAACACCACTGTGCTGGTAATTAAAGCTGGGAACTGAGGTACCCTGGTATCCCTCCAGCCAGCAATTTAGGTAGGTCCACACACTGACATGGAGTACCCGGCTTACCAGTACGGTAGTGGCAGATGTGTACAACTGTTGGCTGTGCCCCCCATCAGACCTACACATGTGAGAGTTATGTGAGCCACCCACGGTGCTGTGTAGGACCGTGGTTGTGGTTGGATGTCCCCCCACACTATGCAGACATGTAGCAACTGTCAATGCCACATGACCATTAGCTACCCTGCAGACACAGCATGACACCTGTCTGTGTTGAATGGAGGGGTCAGCAACACAATACTAACTATCTTGACAAGTGACACATTCAATACAGTTGACCATGCTTGGCATGCCCACACACATGGCGGTAGGATGGTAATGTCGGTCGACAACTTGCGTAACAATCATACTGGGCATGCTCACACACTGAAACACAGGATGGCCAGGCATGCACACACCAGTGGTCCGGACATATCTGCCAGTTCATTGCTATACTGTTGGATGTCTGCGCTGTATGGTGTGTGTGTGTGGTCTATTGCCTGTACATATGCCATGGTCTATTGTTAATTCACATGAGCTATGTGCGCAAAATACTGCTACCAACACATGTATAGGGCAGTTCTTTGTTTGCGGACAGGCTGATGCCTTTGGATACAGAGTGGGTAAGGCACATTCCATCAGGTGGGAGCAGTTGTGCGTGGGTTTGCACAGTGTTAAGCATTGCTGACCTCTGGTCACATCACCTTATACACGTTTAGACTCCACATTTCTTTGACAGTGCACTACTGGTAGCAAACACGCTTACAGCCGCTCGCTCACCGACATTTCTGCTTATATTTGTCACTCACGCTGGGTGTGTGCGATCCCTTGTGATGCATATTACATCGGACTACATGACTACAGTATCGGGTATGTGTAACCATTTTGCGATGGCAGGCGTTCGACTGTATGTACTCGGCGGCCTGTCCAATGACGTAATCATGTTATATGCGTGTTTCTCATATGATCTGCTCGTATCTGCCTGACACATGAGAACCGATAATCTGCAATGCTGACATGTGACCTGAGTTTGTTAGCGCAGCTGTCCACCGAGTCATGCTACCGCATACCTACTGCACATTGTCCACCTTTCAGATTGCACGACGGGAGACTGTAGGAGTGACACCTTTACCACTTTGCATGGAACAGTCCCTCATTACGCATCTCTCATGTGACAATACCAGAACTATCCACCAATCGGGGACACATTTATACAGAATCGGGGACAGGTCATGAATAAATCAGGGACACTTTTATAAAAGTACTACTATTAACTTGAGACATTGACAGTATCAGAGCATATGACTTAATTCACATATTTTGAAGTAACAGTTGTTCATAACTCTTACGTATTGTCATTAGTCAGTAAGTGTAATTCACCCCTTTCCTTCAACAGCCACTAATTTTAGGGGGTGTAAGAGGGACAGAGTTAAACTTTCAGTCAAACTCAGGGACGTACCTGAAATTTAGGGACAGTTGAGTGGTATGGACAATACTCTAGCCATTGCAACTGACCTGATTAGGGGACGTTCTAATGTTGTACATGTCTGTACTGGTTGCTTGTTACAGGTCTTGTATACCTGACATGTCGATATGTCATATGTAGTAGCATAAGCAACCTTACTGCTGCTAGACTACGCTTTGATTTGTTCCGATATGTATATTTCTGTACTATGCATGGCTGTAGGTATGTTCTGCCCTGGTATGTCTGACATTTCTATGGACCAGGTTCCACTTTGGCCATTCAGAATGGTGGCGGCCCTATACATCCTATATGTAGAGCTATCACATGTGTCAAGGCAACACATACCCACAGCCAGTAGTATATGGACGACTTCCACGGTTTGCATACATTAAGGTTATTCATGTAGCATTATACTTGATAATACTGTATCCTATTACATATAGCTGTTACTGATACAACAAATTGATGTCTCACGCCACTACACACACTATATAGCCTCCATTCCCGAACTCACAGGCCATGTGCCATAACTGTCATTTTGCTGGACACAACTGCCCAGACAGGTGTGTCCCTTGCAGGCATATGGGTGTTGAACCACTTCTATTATGCTATCCTCTACCTAAGGTGGTCAGCAACGTATGCACTTTCCGTCAGTAGCAGAACTCGCATACCAATGGGTGTGAATGAACAATGTATCAGGAACAATGCATAACACCCGGTGGGACACATTTAGATGATTGGTTCTATTAACCAGACACATTCACAGTCACAGAGCATATGTATTCATTCACGTTTGTCGAGGTACATGCTGTTTATGACTCATACATGTTGTCATCTGTCATTACCTGTATTCTGCCACCTGTTCACCCAATATCACTAGTTCTGGAAGTGTTTAGTTGGACTGTGTTACATTCTGATACATAACTGTGGACGTCCATGCTAATCGGGTGCATGGTACTGATATGGTCTCTATGTATTCCCCTGATGGTTTACAGACTATCCGGTAGATGTGCTTTTCAGGTTTGGGAGGTGTAGGCATATGCTATGCCCACATAGGAATATTAATGACTTCCAATGGGCGGGCGTACTACATCTCTGCCAACAAGCACCTGCACACTTAAGCCCATTATTGCATACCCATGGTCCACCTACCTGGCACCCCTCTACAGCAGTCATGACAAATACTTACTGCAAGCGCAGCTGGGGTATGAGCACACCCCTACACATTGCCCACTCTCCCCTTCTCGGGACACATCATACATTTTGCCAACCCATGTATTATCACATTTGCACAACCTACTGTTCCATGTACACCTACATCCTGCTCATATCAATGTCAGCAGGTTCACACGTACCCTGAATTTTTGGGGTTCCGCAAGGGACACCATTATCCATGTTCAAAGTGTAGACCTTGTAGAACTCTCCCAGTGGTACTTTCCTACCGGTGTTTTGGACAGCGGCAGTGTATTGGTCTGTATTGCCTGTCTGTATGTCTGTCTGGCCTAGCTGGGCAATGTGAGGTGTACAACATTTATTTATTGGACCTCCCAGTCACATATGCCCGGCCTGTAAATATGTTACCCCTAATTGCTGTGAAGTAACCTATTTCTGTACATGTGTATATCTGCACTGACATATATACTTTGTTTTGTGTGCATGTGTATATATCACTATCTGTTGTTTGTGTATATATATCTATCTATATATATCCGTAGTATATCCTTGTGTGTGTGTATATATATATATATATATATATATATATATATATATATATATATATATATATATATATATATATATATATATCTATATCCGATATATGTGTATGTAAATTAATATTGATATATGTATATATATACGTTTTTATCTATATATACATCTGTGTGTCCGTTAACCTATACATTTCCCAGACATGGACACTTACACATGCGTATTGGGTTTATCTCTGCTTCAACAGCATACTATTGCCTTAGTCATTATGACACCGACACTTCACTTCGGTGAACTTGTGCTCAGTATATTGCACGTTATACAGCGGCCAGATGTCGCACGTTTTTCATATCTGGGGTGCCTCTGCTAACTGGGATGTGATACAGTGTCATTCGACCTATTACTCGTATGCACAGCCTATTATTCCCATTATTCCTGCTACTGTGTTTGTTTCTGTGCACATTCATATTATTACTGTTGATAGGATGTGAGTTTGTGTTACTGTGACTGTACATCAACATATTGTTGTCTTCATGTAGTTGTATCTTTCTGCTTTTCCCATTTTGGGGTTGTCACAGCAGAACTCCGTTCTGCTCATGGGTGGCGTATAAGTGTTACGTGCCGGGCTGCCAGCCCTGACGCACAATGTCCGACAACGATACACCCATTCACACATGTCTCCACGCAAATGACGCTCTATCTGGGAATTGCACCTACGTACTGGCTGACTTCCACGGGCCACTCCATTGCACCTGGCGCAACATACCCCAGCACTCCTGTGTCCATAATCGCATATCCATAGCTTCTCCTGCACACCCGTGTTGAGTTTCCATGCATAACAGCCATTATACACCTGATATCACAACCATGACACACCTTTACACATTGCCCTCTCATGAGTATTGGGACCCTACACACATTTTATACCACCTTGTGTATTCACAGGCTCACCATCCATTCATATTTGTACATACGTGCTTTTCCTGGTGCTATGGATTACGAACGATTTGCGGGTTACAAGTGTAGGTGGTCGCAACATGTACTACATTCCCGTCTGTTTACAATGTTGACGTAGCACTTCAACGATGTTATGACCACTGGTATAACACTGCCTCTGGTGTGAAGATCGGTGCTCTACTCACACTTATGCAGCTTTATGTGACATACGCTGCGGGCACTTTATAATTCCTTACTTGCTCTGGATTCCCTTCACAACCCTTATGTTTGCTTTCGTCTTTCGGCGTTCCTTACATATCTATATATATATATCTATCTATATATATATATATATATATATATATATATATATATATATATATATATATATATATATATATATATATATATATATATATATATATATATATATATATATATATATGTGTATATATATATATATATATATATATATATATATATATATATACATATATATGTGTGTGTATATATGTATATATATAATTGCATATTTCTGTTATGTCTGTGGATATTTATCTATACCCACATCTAGCTATCTATATATATAAAAGTTACAGCTGTACAAGACAACATGCATTTGCTATGCTAATAGCTGTGTACACCCACGCAGGCGCACTTGCATCTACGTATTCGGGATTACATATGTTTACAGGCACTTCTTTGGGATTACATGTGCCTTATTCCTTATGAAAGTACCACTTTGATGGAATCCAGTTAACGGACCCATGCGAACGCGGTCACCTTTACATGTATAAATGTTGGCTTTACAGCACAGAGGCATTCATTACACAATTAATATGTGCTATAGTCGTACTTGAACCGGCAATGCCTTTACATTGGGTGGATGCTGTAACCACTACACTATTGTTCTGGCTCATTTATATGTATTCCCATGGTTCATAGCTACTCTGACATATGCCTCACCGCTTCCCTTACACAGCAGGCATCCATTCTCCTGCTGGGAAAACTGCAGTACTACAGTTAGGACATTCCCTGTTTCCTACTGCTCTGGACCCGTGCTGCATGTCGACTCACTCCTAGGATATTCAGAACTCCTACGCTTATAGTCCACACACGTATGCGTGTTTAATGGTCAGGGTGTTCATGTGCTGTTCTGGATTTAGGCTCGGCCGACTGGTAACTAGAACTGCCCTGGCGCTGTTCAAAGATCAGATGTAGCACATGGACAGAGTTGGTCCAGATTTTAACATTATACCTGTGTTTACAGACGCAGGTGTTTGGGCACCTCTGACCACTTTATTAGGTCAGCGCTACATAATTTAGGGTGGGTAGTGGTTGCACTACATAAGGGAGGGTGGGGGGTGGTTTCCACATGTTTCCCTTCACATTTCACTATTTCATTCATTTATTGATACAATGAATATTATTCTGGACATCAGTTATAAATTCACTACAGGTATGCAATAGTCCACTCAACAGCTGTGACAGTTGGTTGATGTACTTATGTGTATGGACCTCTGTGATACTCGGGGACTCATTTCTGCAGTGACAGGGACAAGGCTATGACAACTCAGGGGCAATCACGGACACTTCTACCGTATCAGTACTATTAACTTGGAACGTGTTGACAGATTCGTAATACTACTATTTTCTGCAGTTAAATGCGTCTATTACTCTTCATTGTTGTAAGTAGTCATTCTCATTCAACACCTTTCCCCCAAAGGTCACTGGCTTTGTGAGTGGTTAAGAGGCTGGCCAGTTATTGTGTGAATGCTCTGACCATTGGTAGCACTGACCAATTGGTAGCATATGTACAGGTTGGGATGTATTCTGTGGACTAGGGTTGCCACCTTTTCAAATGGCCAAGATGGGACATCTTCGGAACACACATCAGATTTTACAGGCCAACACAACACACGGTCAGTACAAAGGATAGAACTTTACTTATTTGCCTACATAAAAGCCTATTGTTGTAGCTGTTTAGTTGCTTATTCTCTTTCTTGTAACTTTTAGGTATTTTAGATACGGAAATGATTATTTTATGCAACTATTACATAACATATGGGACATAATTATGTCCTACAATCTCAGGACATTTGCCATTTCTAATGTATTTTGTCAGGACACAACAGCCCAAAGAGGGACTGTCCCTCGCAAAGTGGAACAGATGGTAACCCTACTGGGGACACCAGATTGTTTGGGCCAACACATAGCCACGACGGTCAATGCAGGTTTAGATCATTCATTTGTTTCCTAGCTGTGAGCCTTATACCTTTGGCACTTTTATTGTTTGCCTGTTTCTTGTACGGATTACGTTTATTCTATCCTGACGTGACTACTTTAGGCAACTGTTACATGCAGTATGGTACATAGTTATTTCCTACAATCACAGGACATTTGGCATTGTATCATTATTGGTCAGGTCACACCTGCACACACATTAATTGTCCCTCACACAGTAGATCAGGGGGTGTCCTGTTTACGTCAGTGCCTTCATCACCCTTATACCATGTGCCACTATGCGAATGTGTGCAATATATTCTCTCGCTTATTCGTGTCGGGACACGTGCGTCATGGGCAGGTGTTTGATCCTGGGTAGTAGGTTCTGCATGACCATCTAGGGCTGGACAGTCTCGTGCACCACTACTGCACATTCCAACTTGTGTCTAGATATCTACAGGATTGGACATCGTGTCTTCATACACATTCTAATTTTTACACAGGTTACTTATCCCATGAGGGATATCCCAAAAAGTTGGCAAGAGAAAAACAAGACAAATACCGAACATTCTTCTGGCATTATGAAAATGTGCTGGGGGTTTTACATGCAAGGGATACATAGTTTCCAATCCTGAAACTGCCTAGGTTGACCCTACCTACTACATATGCGTAGTGGTCACTATGTGTAGATGTGACTGCACCTAACTAGTAGGCCAAGTATGGCTGGATTTGGTGGACGTTCAGGTATGGGAGTGGGTTGTGTGCTGTGGAAGGGATGCTGGGTAGTCCATTATGCATCCAGGTTTGTTGCATTTGATATGGCCAGTTCCATCAGGACCAATCTGTGGATATGTGCCGGTGACATGTCTGTACATTTGTATCGCACATTTTAATATTCATATGTTTGTGGGATTGTGTTCTACAGTATGGCCTGTCTGCTTGTATTGCAGATGTTTATACATGTTTTTGTGTTTCTTTCTGCTTCACCCACTGCTCCCTCATACACCTCCGGTTCACCTATTCTGCATACGACACAGTGTCACCTTGGAGGATTATACCATTACCCATCTCCCCCCACACACATATTCCTGACACTCCATCCATCACTGCTTTGGTTGTTGGCCCATGACATGGTCAGAGTAACACATTGCATAGCCTACATATGTCAGGTACCTGTATGGTTGTGTGGACTACCCTGCCATGTTTGACTTTCCACATGCTATACCTCACACACATAGGTACGCGCCCATACTTAACTTTCATCACATGGTTGGTATACCCGGGTAATACCCGTTCAACTGTGACACATCATGACAAGTTCGGCTTGGACTGCTGATGTGCAGATTTTAGCCGACTGTTCTAATCATTGGTAGGATGCCACCTTTTCCTATGTCCAGGATGGGATATATTCCGGACACATATCCGAATGTACTGGACAACATGTACCCACAGTCAACGGTACGGATAATACTGTTCCTTTCAGCCTACATGTTGCCTTATTGTTGTAGCGGTTTATATGCTCCTTCTGTTTTGTTTACATGCTTATTCTATTTCCTGTCACATTTGGTATGTGAAATACGGACATACCTATTGTATGTGACTATTACATGCCTTGTGGGATATAATTCGGTCATACGGTTGCTAGATATGTACATTTATCGTGTATTTTGTTATGGATACATCTGCCCAGCTGTGTACCCTCCCTCACACTATGGGTCAGCTGGTGACCCTGACCATTGGGCTGGACGTACCTATTGGCGGTGCGCTAACATATGATGCATTTCACTTCCACTTGGTATAGCTATCTACACTGCATTGGACTACGGGCACATGGTTTTCCATGTCATTTGTTCGCGGGATAGGGACCCGTTATTCCCTACCGTGCATTTCTGTTTGCTTCTTCATTTTGTGTTCGTAGGAACTGTCTTGCATGCTTTGCATACGTTTCAGTATCCACGGACACTGACAGATATGATTTTTATTGCTTGCAAATTGTTATAAGCAAGCATTTTAGGTTGCACGTCAACAGCTGACATTTCTATGCCTCCGTGCAGCACTTCGACACGCCCTATGCACTCGCGCTCCTTTCCTATGCACGTGGCTGTGGCGGCAGTGCGCTTTCATTAATATGCATTTGGTGCTACTGCGCCATCTTCACGCCACACGGTCGGCACAAGCCTAACGCCGGCCTTGTGCCGAGCTTCATGAATCCCGGGGTGTGTCTAATTATTAACTGGAGCTTTTCTCCTCGGGCCTCCGCTGAAAAACGGCATGTGTCCAGTTGGACCTTCCCGGTAAACAAATGTAAAATAATAATAAATAAGACACTTAATGCAGACACTGTTTACCAAATCAGTGTTAATTCTGTAAAGAGATCGAATGACATCTGTCAATATTGTTGTTTCATTGACAGATTTAACTTGAAAAATTTTTCATTTGTTAGGGAAAAACTGTAGAGGAAAAATAAATGTTAATACAACTGATGTCAATCATGGAAGTATCACTATATGATAGAGATTTGATTAGTCCCTTTTTAATATTATGCAAAGCATTTAACATATTCACAGGTCAGCTTGAATCCTTTATTTTTTTTAGTATTATGAAAGTACAGTTTTATTTTTATCCTATGCTACTCTGATCCAGTCATCTGCAAGTTCATACTGCAATCTTTACTGCTGTGTTACCATATGGACTGAGAATTTAGCTTGTGTGTCAAAGGGGAAAGGTCAGAATCCAGCTCTCCATGCTACAGAGGGTAGAGAAGTATGACAATATGTCATTCTGACAGTTGCTTGCTGATAACATGTTTCAAAGTATGTATTTTGGAACAAATTGCAGCAGGATTATTAAGCATGCTTCTGGTCTGTTCCCAACTCCCCACAGTAGGTCAGCGTTAACGACAGCTATGACTGGACTCATGCAGGTCCAGGAGGATAACGCCACAGAGCACTAAATAAATAAGTCCTGCAGTAAAAGTAAAGTCTTACTAAACTAAAGTTCTCAAAATGTGACAGTTATTAAAACATGCTTCAACAATGTTTTGGTGTATACTGTTGATTTAAGACGTTATTTCTTTTTTGCTAGCATGTGAGACCCTGTGGCTCTTTTTCATGCAAGTCATTTTTTTCAGGCATTGCTGGATATAATTTGAAATAAATGTACCATCACTACAACAGAAGCACACAAACACACAAGTGTGCATGTATGTTATTTCACTATATATTTAGACAAACGGATATACATAGAAAAATAACAGAGTGCACTAAATTAGTTTTGACCAAATGTATGAATTTCATATATATATATATGATAACTCTGATTATTCAATAATTGTCATCAGACTAGATTGACTTCATCCATGTCAAAGACAAATCTGAGGAAAAAGCTGCAGAATAGATACTTGGGTAACAATAAATTTAGAACCAGTGGGTCAGAACAAGAATGCCATGTTGACTTTTCAAGGGTTTTAAATAAGAGTCGGTTATATTGAAACACTGACATGTTGGTTGGACAAAAATAAGAAAGATGTTCCAAGACATGAGGGGGAAATTGAGAATGTGAAAAGTATTAACTATGAACAAACCTGTATTGTACAGTATAGCCCCCTATGTCAACAAATAAAAAAAGTAATGCAAAAAAACTGGAGCATTTTTAAAGTTGATAATGAGATATTTAAAGCTGTGGGTGACGAGCCTTTTTTTACTACTAAAATAGGATTAAATATTAAGAAAATTCTAGAGAAGGGACAGGATTTCCCCTTAAACAAGAACAAATACAAAGATGGTATGGGTACTAGACCTTGTGGTAGATGTAAATACTGTAGTTATATTTTACAAGAACCATTAATGTATTTGGACAATTTAACAAAAAGTATTATTCATTTTAGGGGAGGAAATTTTTGCACCAGTGGGCTAGTCTATATAGCTAGGTGCAACACCTGTACTTCATATTATGTTGGGAAAACAGAAAGAACTTTAAAAACTAGAATGTATGAACACCTGTATGATATTAAAAACAAAAGAGAAACCAATGCACTGTATGAACACAGTATTATTTGTGAGAATCACACAGGTTATAAATTTGCAATACTTGACCAGGTAAAGCAAGACATTAGAGGTGGGGATTGGCAAAATTTATTGTGTAAAAAAGAACTTATGTGGCAACTTAGATTGGCTGCAAATCTGCCACCTGGTTTAAATGGCTATTTGAGCATATACCCTGTTTTAAAGGAAAAAGCAGAAGCTATTTAGTAATTTTATATGTATTACTATATATATTTTTCAAAACCATATGTTTTGTTGATATTGCTCTTATTAACTAAGATGTGTGAATACATAAAAAGTATTTTTAAATATCAGTACATTTTGTTTTGGTTTGTGGAACGTTTTAATGATTTGTCTTTACACTTCTAAATGTTGTTGTTACATTTTAGAAAAGCTTTTTCTTTAAAGATTTATTGTTTAATTGACTCAACAGCCCCATGACAGACAAGTATCAAATTCATTGGTTACTTCATAGTATTTAAGAAGGTGTTTTGTGGCATTTTATTTGATTCTGATGAAGTCAAGGTATTACTGACGAAAGCGCTTAATTTTTATGTTATTTTATGTCAAATAAAAAGCATTTCGGACTCGCAACTTTAGTGCTGATTTTGTTGTTTCTACGTTGATTTGAGCACTAAAACACCACCAGTTTTCTGGTTTAACACTCTCACATACACCCTGATTTTACGTTTTACTTGATCTCCTCCACTGACTATAAAGGAGGAATGCACCATTTCAGCTCTGTTTCTTAACATGGCCAGCTGTGCTAATTTACAGCTGTGTACCTACTCTAAGCAGAAGAATTTCTGTGGGACAATGCATAGCTAATTAGCATAGTCTACTCCCCTAAAATGTCTCAGTACCATGGAGACAGCCAACTGCAGTGATTGTCAGGCTATGTAGAATTACTGTGGGTGGCAGGTCTATAAATAAGAAAGAGCTACCACCAGTGAAAAACTGACAATGCTAGGGCTTACCACTTTGGGCAGCCCTTTCTGAATCCCAGCCATTGACATTAGTTCCTTAGTTCAGAATCAAGAAAAGTTTTAACAAAGTCAAATAAATCTAACTAGATATGTTTTGAGTTTGCATTTGCTTCTAATTATTCTTATCCGTTACTATATGTTTTAGTTTCATAATGATTAAATAATATATCTTATTGAAGGTGATAGTGTTTCTACAAGGTGAGTTTTGTGAATTCTTTTCATTTTCCTAGAAGTACATTGCTCAAAATTACGTTTCTCTGCCTCATCTTCTTATATTTTCCTGACATGAATTTGGTATAGCTAATAAGGAAAACTAATTAGTTACAATGAATATCTACATTTACAACTGAGAGCAATATTCTGAGATTTTAAATTGCAAATATGGTTTGCTGTCACAGTCTTACTCTTCTCTTTCCTGATTATGTTAATAATAATACTTACATACATATTCACACTCATTAACCGCTAACACACATGCAATCATACATTTTTTCCTTATGCATAGCCTTCACTAATTCTACCAGTGTTTCAGAGACATTAGACTATCACAGAACTGCCCAAAATAAAGCTCTCCAAAACTAAGACTCTGTCTGTCTATCTATCTATCTATCTATCTATCTATCTATCTATCTATCTATCTATCTATCTATCTATCTATCTATCAGTCTAATCTATCTATCAGTCTAATCTATCTGTCTATCTATCTATCTATCTATCTATCTATCTATCTATCTATCTATCTATCTATCTATCTGTCTGTCCATCCGTCCTTCTATCTATCTATCTATCTATCTATCTATCTATCTATCTATCTATCTATCTATCTATCTATCTGTCCATCCATCTATCTGTCCGTCCATCTATCTATCTATCTATCTATCTATCTATCTATCTATCTATCTATCTATCTATCTATCTGTCTATCTATCTATCTATCTATCTATCTATCTATCTATCTATCTATCTATCTATCTATCTATCTATCTATCTATCTATCTATCTATCTATCTATCTGTCTGTCTATCTATCTATCTATCTATCTATCTATCTATCTATCTATCTATCTATCTATCTATCTATCTATCTATCTATCTATCTATCTATCTATCTATCTATCTATCTATCTATCTATCTATCTATCTATCTATCTATCTATCTATCTATCTATCTATCTATCTATCTATCTATCTATCTATCTATCTATCTATCTATCTATCTATCTATCTATCTATCTATCTATCTTTTTTTTTCCTCCCCAACAGTTAACATGATAGTTCATCTGTGTACAAGAAGCCACACTGTTAATCAAATGAATAAGACACCAAGGCACACAATACAATAAACAGCCTCTGCTGGAGCCAACAATACAGGGTCATGACCACGATAAAGTAAGGCAGGGCTCTTGTATACAATTTAGAAAAACACAAACTAGCTACAAGCTAGAATGTCAAAAAAAAACACCCACGCACAAAGAGAAGCAGTGGTTAAATCAAATAGCTTTACTTCCAGCAACAGACATCTGGTACCTCGGCTTTTCACCTTCAAGGACACAAAAATGTGCTCATGCTCACAATATATACTAGGTGAACCCCACCATGCATTAAATCTGATTACATTCTTAAAGTCCACAGTGCCCATAACAAACAAAACATTCTTATGTACTTTATATTATATTTTAAATTGTTTGTGCATATAAGTAAATGAACTTTTCATATTATTAAAATAAGTTTCCTAAAAATGCTTATTTAAACACTTATTTAAATAGTTAACAGAATCATTATTAAATTCATGTTAAATTAAGCTTGTGTTGAATTAATATTAAATTATATTTAAGTCAAATTAACCTCCAGATTAAGACCCTTTGGATAAAGTGTACTAAAATTCAAAATAATTTTGCCCTCTAATACATTTCATTTTTGACTCATATCACCCCTTCTATATGAACTGAGTTGAGCTAATATGCCAAAAAAAGAATGAACTGTCATCACCACCATGCCTGTTAATAAAATGCTCTCCTATAGGACTCCTCTAAAGTTTATATTACAAAAATCTCTTGTATACAATGTAAACAGAGGACTGTACATAAACCTAAGACCTAGAAGTGAGTGTGCGCACAACACAACAGATAGGCCAATTAGGAATACATAAATACAGGGGGAAGCCTACAAGCAAATGGACAAGGAATGTTGATACTGCTGTACATTGGAACTGAGGAACAACACCATTTACATCAAGAAAGACATAATAGTCAAGTTAATGTTCTGCACACAAAATAGTGTTTTTGGAAAATATATGGCATAACAAAAGTGTACAACTTTCCATAGGTATCTGTATCAAAGTATCAATGCAGGAAAAGTGGAAAAGAAAATACATAAATGTATGAGCAAATGGAAGAATTTAAAGAACATGTGTTCATACTGTTGAAACCAGTACTGATTGAAAGTGGACACAATACTGTGGCAGTACCATGTATGTTGTGAACATTAGTGATTGGGATGTAGAACATATCCAAATCATTCTAAAGTACAATGCACAAGGATATGCCCCAGGAAAAAAATGTCACGATGAACAGAAAATAAATAATTATACTGCATAACCTGTGACAAATTTGCAAACTATGACAATTGAGATGTATGTATGCAGGAGATATGGGACATGTCAGGAAATCTGTATTAAGATGGGAGAAATCTTGCCAATCACTAGTCATTTGGAGGCAATTCTTTAACAACTAATATATGTCTGCATATGCAATGCATACAAAATCATACTGTCCATGCTTATAAGGAAGTATAGCAATCAGGGATGAAGATCTCCAACATATTCAACAATCATGACACGATATCAGCTATCACATTTTAATAATCCAGCAGTCAACAGTGTCCTCATTTTTGTTATATTTTTAATACTCATGCATAGAAAATAATCTGGAATCTGAACACATTGCTATGTAATTCAGACAGTCTGTTGTGATGTGAAGTTGCTGGTAACACTACAGAAGAAGACATAGCACTGTGGTAAGAATGAACACACTTGTATGAATAACATGAGGATTGTGTTTGAATGCATATGGGCTGTCTTAAAAGGAGTGCATCCCCTGGAGATCACATCACATGTCTTGTGACAGTGTTACCACTGTGCAGCCTGTCACACATCAAGATGTGTTGAGTAAGCTATTCTTGCTTTATACCATTCTATTCTGAACAAAATAATAAAAAGACTCACTAATGAATATGGATATCTGCACTAACTGATGACACCCCAAAAGAAGTCAACTCATTTTTGTCAAAAAGCACACACTAAAAGTGATCACATGAGCTGTGTATTTGAATGGCTGTGTTTTTCTATGTAGGATTTAAATCATGTAGCCACACTGTGTTGAATTATCCATTTTACAAATGTTGAGTAAGGTGATCCTGCCTCTAACTATCTGACACAATCACAGTATTTAGATTTTGCCAGATTTGAAACCCTGATTATCTAAGTCCACATTCTCAAGAGCTGCGCAATAAGCTCTAATGCCACAGAAGGAGTTATACTGCAAATGTCACAAAGCAAACACTTGAAGGGATAAGCATTGTGTTGGAAAGCATATGGCTTCTGTAGATCAATATGCATGTATCCTTTAAGAAGCTTTCCAGGGGCTTGCACAAGTATATAAATACTGAACACATATGAGACTGACTGCTATTTTGTAGTAAGCTGCTGAGATGTAAGCATGCATGTCTGTATAGTCTGTCAGTTAATCAGTTCATTTATATTTTGCAATGCTGCTATCCATCCTGATGTGTTTTTATGAAATAAAGCAAATAAACAAACTACCCAATCTGTCCGTCAGCTATATTAGAGAGAAACGAGTGACGTGGTATCAGAATGGGATCCAGTTTCTCCAGACTCAAGACCGAGAGGCATTCAGTTAAGATTAGAGGAATATACAGGAGTGAATCATCCCTACTGCACGTATAACTTGCAAAACTATAGCTATATTAAAGAGAGACGAGTGACGTGGTATCAGAATGGGATCCAGTTTCTCCAGATTCTAGATCGAGAGGCATTCAGTTAAGATTAGAGGAATATACAGGAGTGAATCATCCCTACTACACGTATAACTTGCAAAACAGGTCAGAAATGAATTTCAGGTATTAAAGCTTATTCAAATTATTTCTTATTTACAAAATATGAAATGAGGCATTCAGAACTCTCTAAACAATATTTTAAGTAAATGAAATGTCTGAAACTGTGACACATTGATAGAAATATTAAAATTATGGAAAATGTTTGAAATAAAGTCTGAATCTCATAAAATTAATGAAATAGGGAAAACAACCTAATTTTTTTTCTCAGCACATACTTTTTCATATTAATTGAAGCTGTTCAAGATATCTCAAGTGTAGGAAGTGTTTGCATATTTGTGCAGTATTACAGTACAATTATTTCACAAATTCAGACATTTCAAAGCATATTTCAGAAAGTACACTATTTTGATGAGTATATTGTGCATTTGAATGTTATTACAAGCACACCTAGCAGCTTGTTTGTATATAATTACAAGGCCATTATTTCAGTGTGTTTGAGCATAATTTGTTGGCATGGCAGATGGATTTCGAAAACCAGGTCCACTTGTGTTTGATACTAATATTACAGAGAATTGGAGTGTTTGAGCAAGATTATGATATTTTCATACAGGCTGCATTTTCTGATAAATATGACCTTACAAGACATTTATTTTGCTTAATTTAGCTGTGTCAGAAACCATTGAAAGGGAGCATTCATTTGTGTATGCACCTGCTGTATTTGCAGGAGAGGGGCAAAACTATCACATAGTTGTACTGGCTGAGTCAAGGGAGGACCCTGAGTGCTTGCAACATAAATTTAGAGAAATTTGTAACCCCCAAACAAATATTACAATGATATAGAAACAAT
This sequence comes from Protopterus annectens, assembly GCF_019279795.1. Classification (NCBI taxonomy): domain Eukaryota; kingdom Metazoa; phylum Chordata; order Ceratodontiformes; family Protopteridae; genus Protopterus; species Protopterus annectens. The sequence continues at coordinate 487,780,542 of NC_056744.1, forward strand.
CAGTTGCATAAACGAAACACTAACGGATGACGCTGCAGAAAATCCAAGTAACACAAAACAGGCTGTTCACATTCACTATTACCAGTAGCTCCAACAGACCCAGTTTTTTAGAAACAGCAGTAAACAGCAGTATACATATTATAATGAAAGTTCCATGAAAGCAAATGAGGCGACAGTCTGAAGACCATAGATAAAAGTTTTAATAACAGAGTTAGCGCTTTCACCCGTAGGCTTTTTCAAACTCACAAACATATCCCTTTACTCATACATCTTATAGAAATAAGAACATCCTCATAGGTCAGACAATAAAACAATTGAAGTTAATTGATAGCATTCTTAAAGGCATATTATCCTTGTATATAAATACTTATAAAATATATACTTAACAATACTTATAAAGTATCTAAAAATAACATTTATCTTTGAACCTGTTTGTGACACATATTACATGGCAAACCATGACACAAATAATAATATTAGTATATAAAAAAGTTAATACTAATATAAAAAAAATAGTTAATACTAATATAGAAAATGCACCATTATTAGTACATTAGTATTAAAATCATGATCAAAATACTATGCTGGGCAGCATAGTATTATATGCTAAGGTGTATCTCTATGTTGCTGCTGGCTACTCACTCTTTTTAGTCTTCTTTTCTTCAAAATAAGTTTTATTTGAATTTTATCATTTAATCCAGGTGGTCTGTCCGCCCTCAGGCGAATAATCCATCTAAGCTCACATTCTAAAATAAAGTTATCATAGTCCCCTCCCCTATCACTGGGATAGACAAGTTGTATGACCCGAAACCTAAAACTATGATTTCCTCTTTGAATATATACATGTTTGGCAAGTGCATTATGTTCTGAGCACTTATTAATATGGTAGACATGTTCCCTAACTCTCTCTCTGAGTTGTCTTCTAGTTTTACCCACATAGAAGCAAGTACAGCCTATGCACGTAGCTAAATAGACCAAACCTGTACTCAAACAATTTGTTCCAGTATTAAACCTATATATTCTATGTTATTGGATGCTCAAATGCAGTACTTTCATCTATATACATGCATTGATTGCATTTTTTACAAGGAATAGTATTTGCTCCTAGGTCCTTAGAGATAGGGCAATAACTACTAAGTGAAGGATAACATAAAATTCTCTTAAGGTTTGGTTTGTTGCGAAATGTAAAAACCGGTTGTACTCCTACCAGTTTACCTATTTCTTCGTCTAAAAGAAGTGTCTCCCAGTGCTTTATGACACTAGCTCTTAGTAACTCAAAATCTTTCGTATAATATGTTAGAAATTTTGAGCCCAAATTCTCATTTCTAATATCTGAAGTATCTGTCCCAGTGCATTCAGAGAAATATGGCTGTGCTGTAGAGTCTCTCAGAGTATATACATTCTGCAATGTCAAATCAAATGCTTTCACATCATATCCCCTTTCATTAAAATTATTTCTGAGAAGCTCAGATTCTAGTTGAAATCCTTCCAACGTCGGATTCAATCTAGATGCTCTCATAATCTGGCCTTTTATGACAGATTTTTACATTTCGCAACAAACCAAACCTTAAGAGAATTTTATGTTATCCTTCACTTAGTAGTTATTGCCCTATCTCTAAGGACCTAGGAGCAAACACTATTCCTTGTAAAAAATGCAATCAATGCATGAATATAGATGAAAGTACTGCATTTGAGCATCCAATAACACATAGAATATATAGATTTAATACTGGAACAAATTGTTTGAGTACAGGTTTGGTCTATTTAGCTACGTGCATAGGCTGTACTTGCTTCTATGTGAGTAAAACTAGAAGACAACTCAGAGAGAGAGTTAGGGAACATGTCTACCATATTAATAAGTGCTCAAAACATAATGCCCTTGCCAAACATGTATATATTGAAGGAGGAAATCATAGTTTTAGGTTTCGGGTCATACAACTTGTCTATCCCAGTGATAAGGGAGGGGACTATGATAACTTTATTTTAGAATGTGAGCTTAGATGGATTATTCGCCTGAGGGCAGACAGACCACCTGGATTAAATGATAAAATTCAAATAAAACCAATTTTGAAGAAAAGAAGACTAAAAAGAGTGAGTAGCCAGCAGCAACATAGAGATACACCTTATCATATAATACTATGCTGCCCAGCATAGTATTTTGATCATGATTTTAATACTAATGTACTAATAATGGTGCATTTTCTATATTAGTATTAACTATTTTTATATATATATATATTTTTTTTAATATTAGTGTTAACTTTTTTATATACTAATATTATTATTTTTGTCATGGTTTGCTATGTAATATGTGTCACAAACAGGTTCAAAGATAAATGTTATTTTTAGATGCTTTATAAGTATTGTTAAGTATATATTTTATAAGTATTTATATACAAGCATAATATGCCTTTAAGAATGCTATCAATTAACTTCAATTGTTTTATTGTCTGACCTATGAGGATGTTCTTATTTCTATAAGATGTATGAGTAAAGGGATATGTTTGTGAGTTTGAAAAAGCCTACGGGTGAAAGCGCTAACTCTGTTATTAAAACTTTTATCTATGGTCTTCAGACTGTCGCCTCATTTGCTTTCATGGAACTTTCATTATAATATGTATACTGCTGTTTACTGCTGTTTCTAAAAAACTGGGTCTGTTGGAGCTACTGGTAATAGTGAATGTGAACAGCCTGTTTTGAGTTACTTGGATTTTCAGCAGTGCCATCCGTTAGTGTTCCGTTTATGCAACTGATTGTTTCTATATATTTCTTCTTTATCTGTTGCGTTGGAACTGATACCTGTTCGTTGATCGTATTTTTGTTGTTTAAATATTACAATGGAAAGGCACTTATTTTATACAAGGTATCAAACGCCTGGTAAAACGCGTGCAGTATCTATAACTAATTTGAGAAACAGAGCTAAAATGTGCATATGTGGTGATTTAAGGGATGAGTTGATATAAGACATACTTTTTCTGTGGCATTAAAAATGATGTTGTGAGAAAGATTTTACTTTGTGACAGTGATTTAATTTTGAATAAGGCCATTGAGATTTGTCATATATCTATATATATATATATATATATATATATATATATATATATATATATGACCTCACAGAAAAGCACACAGATGTACTTACAAATGAAAAATGGATGCTTCCAGTAACCTCTAAAGCCAATTTTGATAGTATGCAGCACATGGTTAAAAGAAACAGGCCCAAACACATGGCAGCAACTGTAACCCCAGCATTAGCCTTTGGTAAACCCCAGAGCTTTCTAGCAAATTGCAGAGTTTGCACAGTCTCAATGAAGCACAGGAGTTTGTCAGCAAACTCGAAAAAATAGCCCCTGCCCAATTTTATTACTAACTGCGTAATTGTGATGGAAATCATGTGTCTAAAAGAGAAAACCGCTTAGCTTTTGGTCAACAATGTCACAAATGCATTAAGTGGAATCATTTCAAAATGTTTTATAAATCAAAAGACACAGCCTCTTTTATTAAAAGGGGACATTTCAAGAAACAAGTTGATCATTTAGAAAGCTGTGACCCCACTTTCTATGTTGATGATGTGTCAGTGCTTAATGAAATAGTCAATGCAGTAGAAATATGGGCAAAGAATGAAGTATTTTGTACTGTTCAGATAAATGGGAAACCCACAGAGCTCAAAGTTGACACAGGTTCAAAGTGCAATGTTACGTCAGCAGAAATATTTGCTAGGGTATGTGCTGGTGAGAAGCTTGATTTGGAAAAGTGTGTGAAGCTTGTTGCTTATGGTGGTGAAGAAATACAAACTGAAGGCTCAGTAGTGCTTTCATGTTACCTTGCTGGGACAAGCTATGACTTGTTATTTTCTGTGATCAAAAGGCATGTACAGTCATTATTAGGCCTCAGAGACAGTTTGAAAATGGAACTGCTTTCATTTAACAAGGATGTCCACCATGTTTGCTGAAAAGACCACTATTCTAATTTCACCCAATATATTCTCTCTACCTATGCTGATCTTTACGGAGACAAACTAGGGAAGCTTCCAGTTGTCTACTGCATGAAGTTAGACCCAGATGTCAGCCCATCTGTCAAACCAGCCCAGAAAGTTCCAGTAGCTATGCAGAACAGAGTCAAAGCTGAGCCAGATAAAATGGTGCAACAAGATGTAATTTGTCCAGCTGATGAACTGACTGAATGGTTATCTTCCATGGCTGTAGCTCATAAAAAAGTTCAGATAATATCAGAATATGTATTGATCCATGAGATTTGAACAAAGTACCAAACAAGATCTTAACATTCAATGCACACAGCAGAAGATGTTGCAGCTCTTATGCCAAATGTGCTTTCTTTTCTGTCTTAGATGCAAAGAGTTCATTTTGGGAAATTTTGCTTGACAGAAAATCTTCATTGTTAACCACTTTCTGTACTCTGTTTGGCAGGTACAGATTTTTGAGAATGCCATTTGGGATAAATTCAGCCAGTGAAGTCTTTCAACTTGCAATGGAGCAAATTTTTGGGTATTCGTGTGCTGTTATAGTAGATGATATTCTAGCAGGAGGTAATGGTGAAACTGAGCATGACAGAAACTTCAGGACAGTTCTGGAAAGAGCACATGAAGTGAATCTAAAGCTGAATCCTCAGAAATGCAAATTCAGGCTACAAGAAGTCATTTATGCTGGTTATTTGTTTAACAGCTCAGGTTAACGACCAGACTCTTCCAAGCAAACTGCTATTTTTAAGATGCCAGCTCCAGACAATGTTCAAGTTCTACAATGTTTTCTTGGAATGGCTAATTACCAAGGCAAGTTCATACCAGATTTGAGCCAATTGTCAACACCACTTATTGAGCTGACACATAAAGATGTATCCTGGTCATGGTTAGAGCAACAGCAGAGAGCATTTGATGTCCTGAAACAGAGAACTGCCAGTCTACCAACTCTCATACTATGATGTTCACAAATCAGTTACTCTTTCATGTGATACTTCAAAATTTAGTCTAGGTGCAGTCATTCTTCAAGACGGTCAACCTGTTGCCTCTGCATCCAGAACTCTAACCCACACTGAAACACAATATGCTCAGATAGAGAAAGAGCTTTTGGCAATTCTGTTTACATGTCAGAAGTTCCATGATTATATTTATGGTGGACCTATCCATATCGAAACAGACCAATAGCCTCTAGTCACTATTTTGAAAAAGCCTATGCATACAGCTCCTGCAGATTGCAATGCATGATGTTCAAATTGCAAAAGTATCATTTCAATCTTGTCTACACAAAAATCAAACTTATTTATCTTGCTGATACTTTATCCAGATTGCCCAGAAAAAGTTGTGAACAACATGAAAATCAGGTTGCTCATCCAGTTGTTGATTTTAAAGATATGGAAGTGAGAAGTTTTTCTTCCACACATGTTGATGAGCTTAAAAGTCACACAGCCACAGATCCAGTTTTACAGAAGCTCAACTACTTTATCAAACAAGGATGGCTGTCAAAGCAATCTAGTTTACCTCAAGAAGTATAACCGTATTTTCCTTACAGAGATGAGATTTTGTCTGACAATGGTATTATTATAAAAGGTCTGAAAGCTATTGTTCCAAAGTTCTTGCAACAAGAGTGCATTACTATCTTACATCATGGCCACCCAGGAGCAGAGTCTACCAAAAGAAGGGTGAGAGGACTGGTATTTTGGCCTTCCATGTCACAAGACATTAAGAGGGTGCTATCATCTTGTTCTATGTAATAGTACTAAGTCGCATCAACAGAAAGAACCATTTCAGCTATACCAGATTCCTGAACTACCTTGTTCAACAATAGCCACTGCCATTTTTGAATGGAATGGTTAACATTACTTGGTATTAGTAGACTATAATCTAGCATCCAGTACTATTATTTCTAAAATTAAGCATCATTTTGCAGCCCGTGATAGTCTGCACAGTTATTTCTGACAATAGTACATAGTTTACTAGCCAGCAGTTCAAAAGATTTGCTGAAGGGTGGGACTTAACACATGTTATGAGTAGGCCTGAGCATCCACATTCAAATGGTTTGGCAGAAAATGCAGTTCAAAGTGAGAAACAATTACTACAGAAGTAGAAATGAGACAATAGTGATGCTTTCCTGAATCTCTTGAATCTCAGAAATATTCCTCATGATAAACATCTTGGTTCATGTGCACAGAGACTTCTGTCGAGACAAACCAGAACCACGTTACCAATTAGTAGCAAATTATTGGTTCCATGTGTCAAGAACAACAGATCAGTGAAAGCCAATCTTTTGAAGAACCATTTATCCCAGAAGTCCTATTATGATAAGACCAGCAAACCACTCAATCCATTATGTGAAGGAGAGACAGTTAGAAAACAAACATGCAAAGGTTATGATCGGATTGGAGCTGTGAAGTTTATTTGCCAAGAACCAAGATCTTACATTGTGGAATCACAAGGAACAGACTTTAGGTGGAATCAGAGACATTTGATGCCAGTATCTGCACCTGTACCACAGCACATAGTCTGTGAAAGGGACTCTATATCTCAGAGTGAGTTGTCCAGTATTCTAGTTTTAGTGGACGTTGCAGTAAATATCCCTGTTCCTGAGATGAATCCTGAAGTTCCTGATACGAGTTGTTTACCAAAGACTGTCCCTGTTGCTAAGCCCAGTTCCTGTTACTATGTTACTAGATCAGATCACATCTCCAGACCATATTACAGATGTATGACAACTTGTACAGGAACATAGTGTTTGTTTCTAATGTCTCTATTATTGCATGTCTTATTCTAATGTCATTTCATGTGAGGACAATCTATTTAAGAGGGAGGATGTAGATCAATATGTATGTATGCCTTTAAGAAGCTTTCCAGGGGTTTGCACAGAAAGCACACAATTGAAGGGATGATGTAAACAGTGTGTTTGAATGGTTATGACTCCTCTAAACAGGGATTCAGGGATCAAACCCTTTTACCATGTAACTATCACCCCCTAAGTTAAATTATCCTCATCACATCTATTGATTAAGCCATTCCTGCCACTCACTCTTCTGTTAGACAGCCACAGTGGTTAGACATTACTGTATTCAAGCACCTGCCTATCTAAGTCTACACTTTATAAAATCCGGCATTAATCACTCACACCACAATAGAGAGATCATATTACATGACAACACACATTTGAAGAGGTGACTTCATCATTGTGCTCACATTTGAAGAGGTGACTTCATCATTGTGCTCACATTTGAAGAGGTGACTTCATCGTTGTGCTGCACTGCCTATGTGTAAAGTAAAAGGGCATGCAACAGTTGGGAAAATCAACTCTCTGTGTAAGTATTACCACTAGCTGGAAGTGTACAGATCAAATCTGTTGGGTTAGATGGTCTTTCCTGTCACTATAGTCAAATGAATTAATCTAGTCAAACTCTGCTGGATTTGAGCACTTGTCTCTCTAAGTCCACACTCCACAGAACCACATATTAATTGCTCACACCACAGGGAATTTTTAATTACAAGTGTCAGAGAGCACATAGTTGCAGCTTTCATGGCATATGTTTGAAGAAATGGGCAGTATAGATTGACAGACAGACAGCATAAATTTATTGAGCACAAATCCTAATTTACTGTAGTAATAAGCCATACATTAAATAATTCACATTAATTGTTGTGTTGAGAATGATATAACTGTGAGTCACTTTAAGGTATAATGAGCAGTGATGCAATTGGTGATGGTAACAAATATCAAGCACTGTAGTACTACCCATGTATTTCTGACTGATTATCACCACATCATTGCATGGTAGTCTTCTGTTTACATGTAAGCACTGGAGTACTACCCATGCATTCATGACTGATCACCACCACATCTTTGCATGGTAGTCTTATGTTTACATGTGGATTATTGACGAGTCTCTGTGACGTGTGTATAGCATGCAAGATAATTATGAGCCATACAGGCAAGCCATGTGCACAGCACTCATCAATACTAAAATCAACAGAAAAAATAAGGCATCAGCCAAAAAACAATGCCAGTTCCAAAGAAAAATGATTTAATGCAGATGTATTTGAATGTTGTGTTCTTGAGAAAGTTTTTATTAGAAAAGGTGATGAAAGATTATTAAAAAATGTTTTACTGTTTAAGGAAACTATTTATATATTAAAATATAATACTTTGACACCAAATGGTTTGAATTTAGAGGTAAATTGGAAAAGTTTGTTATAGTCTATATTTAAAGGTTTTTTTGAGTGTATAATGTTTTTTTAAATATTTAATTGTGTCTTGATTGATTAATTTGTTATAATTGTTTAATTGATTGTAATATATATAGGAGTGTATGTGTTTTGTATTTTGTGCTCATTGAAGGCTATTATGCCGAGGCTCTAAGCTGAATAGCTAAACAGCTGCATTAAATCATTTTTCTTTGGAACTGGCGTTGTTTTTTGGCTGATGCCTTATTTTTTCTGTTGTTTTTGGTATTTGGTTCTATGGATTCCAGTTCTTTACTTAACACTCCATGAGTTTTTAGAGAGAACTCTGTTCCGCCAGGTAATGGTTTCGCTACTGGCTTGAATGATGGCAATGAAGGTACTATGAACATTTCATTAGTTTCAGATGTTAACGGTCGCTCTTCTGGGACTTCTAACTTGTTTCCTGTGATGACGGCGATTCCTGATGCTGTGGTTAGACCGAAGGTTCCTACGGATGTTTTAGGTTCACCTGCAGTTCCGGATGCTCTCCAAGGCAAAAGGTTTTCCTCTACAGTTCCCACTTTTCACCGGGCTAACACTGGAGAGAATGTAACTGCTAACGGTAACATCACTTCAGAATATATTTCGAGAATTCTTCAAGAAAGACAGCAAAAATTTGTTAATCCTTTTGGAGCCCTAGGTGGACGTATGAACACTTCGATGTTTCCACAAGAGATACAAGATACTGTAAAAGAATTTGAGAAACTTTTATTTCGGGAAACACGCTGCCATTTTAATTTATTAGGATTAAACAGGTACATTGAACTTGATATTACCCCACAGGGTTTAAGGGCATTTAAAAGTCCAGCGACACCATTTGATAGTGCTGATAAAGATGATTTGTTGTTTAAGGACCGCTGGTTTTCGGCGGCTCATGCTTGTGCAATGGAGTGGGTGAAAATACTTATTGACAGAGAAGAATTGTTTCTACAGAAATTACAGAGGCAATTACATGCTATGCACTCTAAATTACTTATAGAAATAGGTACTGTCAAAGTTAATGACATTTTTGTCAGCTTGAAAGAAAATCTTAACAAATATGAGACCGAACAAATTCAGTATAAATCTACAAAAATTAAAAGAGACATTAGAGATTACGATAATGGGCAGGCGTTTCTTTGGAAAAGGAAACAACTTCCTCGCCCTTTTAAAAAACAGTCAAATAGTAATAACAAAAAACAGCTTTCTGTATCTTTTGCTTCTTCTGAAGGCTGTTGTCCTACTACCGACTCAGACGGTGAATTTAATGACTTTCCTCCCCTTCCAGCTGCAACAGATTCTTTAGCTCACCAACAACGTTTTCGGAATGAAGGTAATAATTCCAAAAGAGGAAATAAAAAGAAAGGCTTTGGTGCTGGTTCTTCACCGGGTGAAGGACAGTCTAAACAAGTATTCAAGAGAGGTAGATGGAATTGATCTAGTGAACTCTGCTTTTGCTCATGACTCTAATGTGGTTAATATATCTGGTTGTAATATATCTAATGAAGAAATATCTGTATTTAAATTAGGTCTCAAGTTTGTTCCAACTGTCATACCCAGACAACATTTACTTAAACAAGAAATTTTTAAATTTGTCAGAAAACTTCATCTGAAATATTATTTTTCTCATGACAAAAAAATCTTTTTTTAAGATGATGTTGTTCTTGGTAATGCCAGCAGTGACAGTGAGAGTACTGTTGATAGTTACTATTCCTGTCTTTCTGATGATATGTCATTTCCTATGTATTCTCAAGCATATTCCCTACTCAACACTGATGGCATTGACTTTCACAGTAAATTTATACCTCCATATAGTAATTCTACCATTATACAGTTTTCTGAAATGGTACATTTCTCTCTTAAGGAAATGATGGGTTCATTGAATGATGGATCTTGGAGGTATAATATGACAAGAAATGAATGGTGTGCTCTAAAGAATTTATCTAATAGACAAGATATTGTAATTAAGCGTTCAGACAAAGGCAACAAAATAGTAGTGCTTAATCACAATCAAGATATGGATATGTGTATGAAACATTTAAATGATCCTGTAACATATGAAGTTAACGACCTTAATAGATATTTGTCAGCTATGAAAGAATGTAATTCTTTATTTGACAGAGGTGTTAGACTAGGATATTTTTCTAAAAGTGATTCTGAAAGGAAATTTTGTATGGATAACTGTAATTTAGCTACCTCTTATTGTCTCCCGAAGTTGCACAAAAATATGGTAAACCCTCCGGGTCATTCCATTGTGTCGGCGAGTAATTATTTTTGCCGAAATATGGGCATTGTTATTCATAATTACTTATTACCGTATGTGCAGAAATTGGATTCTTATATAAGAGACTCTTTTGATTTTATTGATAAGATTTGTGATGTTATTTGGACAGAAAATATGTTTTGGGTTAATGTCGATGTTGTTAGCTTATATACAAACATTAGACATGTAGATGGCGTACAAGCTTTACATTATTTTTTAGGAGATAATCCTACTACTCATTTTATAATGGATTTAACTTCCTTTTGCCTCTCTAATAATTTTTTCAGTTTTAATGAAACTATCTACCATCAACTGAAAGGGACTGCTATGGGGGCATCTTTTGCCCCCATGTATGCAAACCTGTTTATGGCCAAATTTGAATTAGAATATGTATATACTAATAATTTTTTTCAAAATCATGTTCTGTTGTACTACCGTTACATAGATGACTTAATTTTTCTTTGTAGCAGTGGTTATGAATATGTGCAAGAATTCTTTTTAGAATTGAATAATAACAGGTATAATCTACATTTTGATGGTTTACAATTTGGTAATAAGGTGAACTATTTGGATATTTCATTGTCAGGTGTGGTAGGTAATTTGGTTCAAACTACTGTACACCGTAAATTTGTTGATGGCAATCAGTTCCTTTTTGGAACTAGTTGTCATCCTTTACATACCTTGTCGGCTTTACCATATGGAGAAATGATTAGGCTATCTTGATTGTGTAGTAATGAAGTAGATTTAGAAAAAAATATTTATGAGTGTATTATTATGTTCCTATGGAGAGGTTATAGTATGGAGATATTAAATTAATCCATTAATAAATGATTAGGAAATAATGATAATAGTAATGTGAATCAATTAATAGTTAATACAACTAAAGAAGATTTCATTTTTTCACCATATGTTAAAAATAATAAATATTTAAAAATTGTAGATCAGAAAATTCAGGATATTTATTTTATAACTACTTTTAATGTATTAAGTAATAAGATTTGGGAAATTATTCAATATTTTTGGAAATTTTTGACTTCTGATAAGTGTCTTTATAAATTACTTCCGATTATTCCTAAAATAGCTTTTAAAAGAGGTCAAAATTTATCTGATAAACTGATTAAAGCTTATTACATTTTTCCTGTTAATAGGGTAAATTATACTTTGTGCACATACGGTACTATTGCTTGTGGCCATTGTAATATATGTAGGCATGTGAAGTTATATTTTAATAATATTAATGGAATTATATTTAAACCTAATAATGTATTTTCTTGTAACTCCATTGGGGTAATTTATTGCATTGGATGTCCATGTAAACTTTATTATATAGGGGAGACAAAAAGAAAATTCAAAATTAGAATGCAAGAACATATTCGAGACATAAAAAGGGGAATATTGGATAGTCCAATAGCTTCACATTTTATGGAATTTCATAATAGTAATGTGGATGTATTTGAATGTTGTGTTCTTGAGAAAGTTTTTATTAGAAAAGGTGATGAAATATTATTAAAAAATGTTTTACTGTTTAAGGAAACTATTTATATATTAAAATATAATACTTTGTCACCAAATGGTTTGAATTTAGAGGTAAATTGGAAAAGTTTGTTATAGTCTATATTTAAAGCTTTTTTGAGTATATAATGTTTTTTTAAATATTTAATTGTGTCTTGATTGATTAATTTGTTATAATTGTTTAATTGATTGTAATATATATAGGAGTGTATGTGTTTTGTATTTTGTGCTCATTGAAGGCTATTATGCCGAGGCGCTAAGCTGAATAGCTGAACAGCTGCATTAAATAATTTTTCTTTCACTCATCAATACTACTCTGCAGCTACGTTTATCATTCCACCAGTTCACTGGGACACAACAATCAGGGTAATGCAACCTGCTGCCACAATCCTATACATATGGTAGCAGATAGACTGCATTACAATGGGCCCCTCATATCTGGACTACAATAAGGCAATAAATCACATACAAGTAATAAAAACCTGAACATTATGTTCAGTCTGTCATAACTTGTTATTGAAGAGCACTACTGGCAAGCTCATTTAAGTGATCGATGGCAAACTATTAGTGTATCCATATTATTATTATTATTATTATTATTATTATTATTATTATTATTATTATTATTATTATTATTGTTGTTGTTATTATTATTATTATTATTATTATTATTATTATTATTATTATTATTATTATTATTATTATTATTATTATTATTACTATTATTATATTTTTTAACATTGGGCAAGAACTAGCAGTACCCTTTGCTGTATGATGCCAAGTGTCATGAAAATGTTAAGTACAGACATAGTATTTTTGATTTTAATCTAATTCTGGCTGTGTGTGATGTTTGAATCTAGTGCTGGACATAATTAAAACACTGCAATGCTTTTTACCGTGCAGTGAACAAAACAGGGAGCAAGCAACAGGTAAGATAACTGCAGATTAATAAAGGAATTAGCAGGATAATGATGGGAGAGTAGCATATGCAACCAGTACTTCACAAGGTAAAAGAAAACTATAACAAATGTTGGCTTTGAACACCTGTCTAGCTTGATCAACATTTTCTGGACCTGCATATTGTCTGACCACACAAGAGAGGAACTCATATTTCAGCTATCAGAATTCACACAATAGAAGTGACTATGGCAAATGCATGAAGCAACGGACTATGCATGCATCAACCTTCAGAGTAGTATTGATGATTGAAATACCTTATATGGTGTACATTAAATCCTGGAGCCTCTTATTTATATATCATAATAACTGTATACTCACTCCTGTTGCACATTATAGTATGAGGAGCACCATATGACTGCAGCTGAAGGCAAAAATCCATTTTTTTTTCCCCAAAAGATGTGAAGCAGTAATTACTGTTTCTGAAGTATGGGTAGCTCTGCCACTCAATGCCAAACATCACTCATATTAGGAGTACAGAAATACATTTTTTTCATGGGTTGTCTCTTGTCATGTGTGGGGTGTATGAATATATTTTTTGACCAGATTAGAGATGTGAAGTGGGGATAATAAGACAGTGGTTCAAATGTAGAGCAAGCAGAGGATAAGGTACTGGGGGAGTCATTAAGTAATGTGAAGGATGGTGGTGGGAGAGCACAATAGCTATTGAGTTCATCACAAGCTAACATTCTATTTCTATGCATAATTTGACAAAAATTGGATCATCACATCATAAATTATGTGTCTCAACAACCTCATAATGTTGTCTGACCAAGTGGACAAAATCAACTGTGTTATTCCCAAACTTTGCATATCTGTGTGTCATCCACACACATATGGAAAGTGCAGAGATATGAATGGTGATTATTATTTATTTATTTTTTTTGGTTAGGACAGGTGGGCTTTTCTTTCTTTTAAAGCCAGAAAAATAATGGCGAGGACAATTAAGAATTGAGGTGAGTATATAGGTAAGTTTAAGTGGCAAGTGCAAACATAAGGACATACAAGACAAGCAGGGATGGTAACAGACACAAGAGGTTGGGGACACCATGATTTGAGATAGGCATAGGACTTCAGAGGTATATCCCCATCAAGCATGAATACAGTAGAAATCTAGGCCTCACCATCTAAACAGTCACTAATTTTCTTCTGCCCCAGACACCTGGGGAAGTGGTGGATGAGGCAGTGAGTTGGCTATTAACTTTAAGATTCTTTCCATCCAACTGATGCAGGTACTGAGTCCTCTCTCCATAATCTCCTCCACCAGCCCTGCCAGCTACTGTTGGGTGACATAGTTATCACTGCCACTAGCACTACTCCCAGTTGGTATCAAGGCACCAGCCCCTGAGCCAGAGCTGCCTGAGGCAGATGGTGCAGGTAGCACAAGGGTTGTGGAGGAACTCTGCTATATTTTGACCCAAAAGTGTTTGGTGCCTTCATTGCCTGTGATGGTGCTGTTGCAGCCACATGTGGAGGGATGGCAGTCCAAGCCCCTGTGTGTGGTCTAACTTCCCATCTTGGTTGTCATGTTGCAACTGATAGTCCAAATGCCATAAAAGGAAAAAAGAGACAGAGAGAGGATGAGGGGTGAGAGACAACATAGAAAAATATAAATGATGTAATTGTAATATATCCCAGTTGATGCATACTCCCACATAAATATTTAGATTTGTCACACCCATATATGAATGTCAACTCATATATTTTTGTTTAGAATAAAGCTTAATCTCCCTAATATTATACAAATTATGCAAAAAGTGTGACTAGAGGAAAGCTATTTATGCATCACATCATGAACTGTATATCTGAACTGAGTAAAATGTTTTCCTAAGCTCTTGATTGCAGAACAGTAAATAAAACAGACCAATTGCTTCTGCTTGGACTTGAACCCACCAACATCTATGTTTACCGAACCATAGATGAGTAATGCTGTGTTGCAAGAACCATTTATTTTGTTTTATTTATTTATTTATTTATTTATATGTATTTGTTTTCTGGGGTAGAACACTGATCTCCCTGGACATTTTCCAGACTTATACCAGAAGCAATGCCTGGTTAACTGACTTGAAAAGAGTCACTTAGTTCAGCAATGGAAGCTAAGGGAATGAAACCTTGCATCACTACACCACAGTAAACAACTCATTAACAGCTCCTTAATCCTGAAAGCCAACAGCCATTCATCCAGGCATCTACAATTTGCATATGTAGAGTATGGATACTTATGTATTGCTCTGTCAAACATTTATGGACTGATGTCTAGAGAATTGCTAACCTGTTTTAACAATCAATGCCACTATGATGTGATGAACAGTCATGCCAGACCCCATACTTATTCCATGTCTCTTTGAGGTGTTGCAATCTATGCAGAAGATACACATAACAGAAAAAAAAGAAAAAAAATGAACTGTTTGTATTGCCAATTCATGGTTATTGTACTGCATGGTTATGAGCCATAATACTTACAAAACTGAGGTGGGTTGTGGGTCTCAAAATACTCCTCTCATCAGTGAAGGAGGTCCTGCTTTCACCTTTTTAAGTCACTGTAATGGTGAAGACATTTTTGCATTGGTGAAAGCCACAGCTAAGGTATTCCAAGTCACAGCTTTGTATTGAGACTCAGTATAGTCACCCTGTAGAAGCCTACCACTGTAAAATTTAACAAGGAGTCCAGAAAAAAGTATTGGACTCCACCTGACATTACCTCTGTGCTCTAAATAAAACACTACCCTCACCATCACCTTCCATGTCTTCCCAAAGATCTTTGGAAAAATGGCAGGGAGATTAATGCCCAAATGTGCAGCAGCCTGTGCACAATGACATACACTTTAGAGAACAGTATATGCACAAGAGAAAGCACAGAAGTGGGCAAGAAGTGAATGTCAATATCTCAGTCATTAAACATTTGAAATGTTGGGACTCGGTAGAGCCAGTCCCAAAACACGGAGACTGAATGGCCTAAAGAACAAGCTTACATATACTAAGTCTAAGATGTCATTTCTTGGAATATTACCATTTCTCCAAGGTATGGCAATCTCGGAGTTGGTATATATAATGTTGGGTGTGTGGAGTGGGATTACCCCCCTACAAAATGAAGTTTTAAGAACACTCTTCTCGTGGATTTTGGTCTTTTTTGGGGGGAGGGGTCTTTTCCACACTCAGTATTTTAAGTGCTATCATTTCAATAGGGAACCATCTCAGTCACATTTTAAATTAAATATTGACCCCTCTGGGCAGGCACTCTGAGATGATTACTAGCATTCATAACTTAAAATATCATCACAAACAAATATGACATGAAAAACCTCCATGATATTGTTGTTATTCAGTATTGCCATTATGTAAATTCTGTTTAAGTTATAAACAATGGCTTGGTGACACATTAAAAAGTTAATAACTGAGTGATACAACCTTTGAATTGATGCCATAGTGAAAAGGAACTTGAGCTGCTGAACTATGTGTGTTATGTGCTATGGACACAAGGAAAATGATGTACGTTGTGGTCTACAACTTTGTACATGAGAAGATGTATGCCTGTATGTGGAAATTCTGTAAGTGCTGCAATACATGGTGTTCTTTTTTTTGAGAAATGATGTTAGACAAATATGTTTTTCATGGAAGTATTTCCATAAAATTAATTTTTATAATATCTTCAATGATAACTGAGTTGTGCTGAATGCATGATTATTTGCTTGAATGATGGCAAGTCTTAGCACATGCCTAATTATTTTCTGAGATTTTGCCATAGGGCATGAATTGCCAGTTGTCTAGAGTCGTTTCTGAATTCTGACAGTGTACCACGCCAACTGTTGCATAGTAATAAGCCACAATATAATTGCTGACATTGTGTGTGATGAACTGTTGTTTTCAATGACAGCATTAGGTATTTATGTGATAACAAATATGGAGGATAGGGCCATACAGACTTGACAAGAGGTGATGTTCTCCACAGTATATGCCAGTACAATGTAATTGGGATCACTATAAATATATACCACTGAACCAATGTTTCAACGTGTTGAAAGCTGTTTTGCTTGCTCTTTAGATTTCCCCAACTGTCTTGCTAATTTCAATACCATATAGTATTGCACATGTACTATTCATTTCACAGCATGCGCACAGAAGTGTATTTTACTATAAACCTGACATCAGTTATGCAGATGACAAAGGTCACATTATTATAAATATGATTATGTTTATCAGACACATTATACAATTGTATTGCAACATTAACAATATAAATTGCATGTATAGTTCATCTTAAAGTAAGGGAAAACAAAACAACAGATGTATTATATTATTAAAAAATATATTCTTAATGTAGATTAAAACCATGCACCATTTGTACTGTTATAAAGAACATATGTCATTAACATGTTGAGTCACTGAATAATTTGCATAATGTATCTATCTTCTGCATTCAGTAATGGTCAAACTGCTGAGTGAGATGCAAAGCCAGCAGTCTCATTCACGTGACTTACTCAGCAGTTTCAGCATTACCAAATGCAGAAAATACATATATATCATGCAACTTCTTCAATGTTAATGAAGTATGCATATGCAAAATTTCATTTTGATTTTCTTGCAATTGGAAATCACCCATTATTCAGTAAAGAGCATTGCAAATGTGCATGATGTGTAAAGCCAATCATCATGCAAAGGATGAAGCAAATAAAAAAGTCACTTTTTTATCTGCAAGTAATAATGAGTTGAGACCTAATTAACATATTCAACATACCTGGGTGGAGGGGGTTAATCTACACCATATAACCAGGACCTGGGACTGTGAAACTTCTCCCTTGATACGGAAGGCTACTTTGTTTCCCAAGTAATGCCAAACAAACTTGCTGATAGCAACGACTGTTGACTGGCAATACTTAGGATAGCAGTCTGAACATTTTCAAGCTATGTAATCTTCTTTACAGCTAGTGCTTAACAGATATATGTTGATAACTTATTTGCAGTGGCTGCTGTCTTACCTGGCAAAGTAGTAATTTTGAAATGAACAAACAAAAGTTTTGTTATTGCAGTTTTCCCTTGCTTGTATTTCATGAGGGTTGGGTAAGGTCCTTATGATGTTCAGAATGTCTGTATTGTTGAAGCTTATGTGGGTTATTATTACATTAAGCGACTGTTCTGTGTTTATGCTGTTTTATCTGCCTAGTAGTTGTATGTATTCGTCTATGTACACAAAATCATTTCTTTTTATTTCTGTATTCATACATTGTATCATTTTGTAGGGATGCATGTGGGGAGACTGCAAGGCTTGCATTGGTAGTTTCAGAACTGTTTTATACTATTATATGTTATGTCCGCATAATGAGGCATATTTGCTCCTCATAAGTGCACCAGCCTGTACCCCTACCCTTAGTGTGTCGTTTGGTCTGATATAGAATATCTTTTTCTAACACAGCAAAGAAATGGATCCAAAATCAAAAAAGGGGTCATCCTTATGGAAACTTGCCTTCACAGATGCTGAGAATGAGGTCATAGTACAGGCGCTCCATCTCCATGAGGCATGGCTACTACATACTCATTCAGCATTAAAGCCCTTCTATGATCAGTTCTGGTAGTAGTCATAAGGTCAATGATATTAAAAAGCCTACTGACAGAGCAAAGGCAAAGGGTTACCAGGGATGAGCTTCTATAAAACCACCACTCACTGAGAAGGAGAACTTTCCTGTCAACTGTAAGGGATTCAGACAGCTCAGAAGAGTTCCACAGTGTGGTATTGGATGTTGGACTAGAGATAGAGAACAACTGGGGGATTTCCAATAGTGACACAGGTGTGCAGGTATGCCATTCAAATATATACATTTGTTAAGATTTGTATTTGGTTGTCTCAAGTTGTATGATTATAATACTTCTATTAGTTGAAATGTTTAGAGACATCTGGCATTCAGATACAATGCCCACATGCAGATGGTTTGTGCATACCTTTTTGTTATTGGCTAAATGTTTTACTCTCTAAGATGATTTGCATTTGCAGGTGCGGTTTATTTATTTAGGTGCAGGTATTATGCTGTATTGTATTCATCTTTCTTTTTCTTTTATTTTTCTGGTTTCTTGGTCTATTCAGAAATGTATTTGTGGGTGAGGCTGGTACCAGTACTGTGGACCTCCCTCTTCTTGATGTCAGAGGATCAGATGCCTCTGATGAAGGTGGCAGCGATAAACAGGGACACTCTGGGGTTGCAGTCAGTATGACTGACATAGAGAGTGTGACTTCTACATCCCTTCAACACAGTGTGGACATAGTCATTATGCCTACACATACCCATGACACAGATCATCTGAGAGTGGACAGCTTGATGGGGAGCTGTTGGCCAGGCTAGTTTGATTTTCCCAATTGCAGAACTGGAGGACTTCCCCCCCTAGCCTTCACATGGGTTAAATACCACACAGGATTGCCAGTTGAGGTACTCAGAGAATGTAAGCATACTGTCATCTCATGATGTTGGCGTGTCAGTATCTTCCTCTCAGTGTATGTTGAGCACCATTGTGGAGGCGCAGAGGAGTTCCATGAGGGCCTCAAGAGAGATAGTCATGAATTCTGGCTTATGAAACTGCATGAATTGTGTGTGTGATTTCCCGGACAGGATGAATAAAACACTACACCATGTACAGCCATTTATGGATCATCTACTGTGGTAGTGCAGCATCCAAGAGGAAGAACTGCTGGTATATCGTCACATGTGAGTCACTGTAGATATGGATGTGCCACATCCCACTCGCACAGTGGCAATACTTTCACTACTATATGGGTGGTGGATACGTCCACACACAGACATGGTCAGCCATGTGGTCATGGCCATGAATATAGCTGTGATAGCTCTTCTAACAGACATTGCTCACATTTGGGTAGTACTCCATTGTCGAGCTAAGGTATTGGAATTAGCAGTGCAACCTCTGGCAGCAGAAGTTCATGTGGTCTAGGGTATCCACAATTAACCTGATCTTCTACCAAACGTGGCTCACACCTGTCCAGGATGCCAGTGTGTAGTGGTAGCACAAATGTTGTGTCTGTGTCCTGGAAGACCTACACACAGTATACCTTATGCTGACCATGACAGGTTACACATACAAGCAGACACACCTACTAATACACACACACGCACACACACACACACACACACACACACACACACACACACACACACACACACACACACACACACAGAGTGCATTCTTCAAAACTGGCCTTTTTATATCTAGAGATACTGGGCCTGACATTCACGCACACACACCTCTTTTGTGCCAGGCTTGTTGCCCTGTAACCACCACACGCATTCTGCAAATGATGTCAGCTCTGTTCTGCCCTTTGTACAGTCTATGATTTTAGGGTTGCCTATGGCTGATGTACAAAGTGGCCAGCTAGTGGTTATTTAGTCAAAAGTCATGTTTTCATTAGGTTATGTAATAATTTTCAGTTTTATTTTGCCTGCTTAGCCTCACTAGTGTCATTATTTATTTATAATTTATTGACATTTGTTTACCAAGAATGTCTGTCTGGATAAGTTTATCCATTTTCAGCAGAGGCCAAGGGAGGGTCTCTACAAATAAAAGAACAGAAAACACATATATGTAGGTGAAAATTGACATAATTTTACAATATACTGTAAATGCATATATTAATAATATTAATACACATTTGACATGTTTAATAAGAGACATATACCATCATTAAACCAAGATAAATGCAATACCATGTAGTATTGAAATGAGTTGACACGTTATAAGTGCAAGCGTTTATTACTCACTCATAAAGCAAATGGACAGAGGTAGCTTATAAATGCCTGGCTCACAATGTTCTATTTCAGATACAGGACATCATTATTCTTTCAGGAAAACTTGGCTAGGATTAGAGACCCCCCCCCAGTCATTAGTCTATGAGTCTAAGTGTCAGAGTCGAAAAGAAGGAGGAGAAGACGAGAGGAAAGTTAGAACAAATGTTAGAGGTAATAATTGGTAATTAGTAGCAGTAATATTTATGTAGCATAACTTGCTCCGCCCCTTACCCAGACGATGCTGAGATTGCCCTGACCTCTGCTGGAGAGTTTCTTACTTGAGCATGTCTGATGCACTCACTGGGTAGGCATTGCATGTTTTTAACAAACAAGATTTTCTTTGTACTCTAGAATTGCAATTTGTCATTTTGTGTTGTGATGCTGACATTACCCTTGTTTCTGTGGGGTTATATAACATGGGTCTGCTTACGAGTGATTCACAGGATGACAACACATTACATATGAAAGGGATAAATCTCTGGATTCAACTTCAATGTCTCGTAGATGGTTTTGTTTACATTTGTTGCATATATCAGTCATTGCTATGTCATTGTTACAAAAATCTTGTATAGATAACCATTAGATTTTACATTATGCTTACTTCTGTTTATATAATGTACAATCTGTTCATTACAGGTTCATCACTTCTCCTTTGTTGCTGCTGTTGAGAATGCCCTAGCCTAGTGTTACCTATGTCTGATGCTCGCGGTAGCCAGCCATTGCCCAAAACCTGTTTCTGTTTGTATCTGCATAGCTTTTTTGTATAATTACATTCTGTGCATATATATATGTAATTCACTGCCTCTTAGCCAGTTCCATGATATATTGTGCATGTCTGCATCTGCCATGATCATCCCCATCTGTAAGTTCCTCAGTTGATCTCTCATCTATGTAGGCTGGCCATTCCTGTGTTCATGGGAACTACAGTCTTTGTGCATCATTTTGCAATTACTTTCTAAGTATAATGTTATGTAAGAGTGCACAGTCAGTATTTTGACAGAGGTGGAAGGGTCATATTGCTGGTTACCTCCAGATGTATTTTGACAGAAGAACTGGGAATTGAGCAGGCCAAAACCATGCTCAGTGGTATTTCTAGTCTGTGTGTGTGTGTGTGTGTGTGTGTGTGTGTGTGTGTGTGTGTGTGTGTGTGTGTGTTTGTGTGTGTGTGTGTGTGTGTGTGTGTGTGTGTGTGTGTGTGTGTGTGTGTGTGTCTGTGTGTGTGTGTGTGTGTGTGTGTGTGTGTGTTTGTGTGTGTGTGTGTGTGTGTGTGTGTGTGTGTCTGTGTTTGTGCATGCACGTGTGTGTGTGCGCGCCAAGTGTGTGTGTGTGTGTGTGTGTGTGTGTGTGTGTGTGTGTGTGTGTGTGTGTGTGTGTGTGTGTATGTGTGAGTGTATACAGTGTTATAACATTGCTGTTGGTTTCTCATAGGAATTATAAGCCAAGGTTCTAGTCCATATCCTGCATCTCACACTAGATGTCCTTGTGGGAAGTCACCCCTTGAAAACCTTATGTACAAGTCACTATGTGCCATTTGTGGGGTTGTGGAAACCTGCCAGGATCACTGGCACAAACATTAAATGTGATACATACATAGTTAACAATGGGTTGCATCAAACCCGTCAAAGGTCTTAAAACTGAATGAAAATGAATTAGACAGCCCTGTTAGAAGGGACAATTGCCCTGTTCTCCCACATCCCTGCTACTTTAAAGATACCAATATCAAGATCACACAACAATGTAAAAAAGCAAATATTCTCTTAAATCACTATCTGCCAATCTTGTTAAAAAAAACACACAAGAGGTATGTAAATTATTAGTTTTAGTGAATGGAATATATTGACGGCCATGGTGGTGCAGCATTGTCACCTCACAGCAAGAGGTTCTTCAGTTCGATTCTCGGCTGGAGTGCCTATTGTGTGGAGTCTGTGTGTCCTTCCCAAGGCTGAGTGAACTTTAAAGACATGCAGGTAGGTACGTGCGTGTGTGGGTGTGCCTTCATTGCAGGTTGGGTGCTGGGCTGGCAACTCGACACTGTAAAACTCCACTGCCAATCATTAGTAGACCGGTGATCCACTGTGGTGACCCCTAACTGGGAAAAGCATCAAGATGTTTTAGTGACTAGAATATATCCCTTCACTTTTACTGATAAACTTAGTCAATATGAAATTAGCCATATGATTTTCACTATTTAAATATAAGCATTTTGATGTAACTCTGCAAAGTGAAATTCAAACAACGTAGGATTAATATAATAATTTTATGCATCTGAGATTAATTTGAAAACATTATATAACTTGTAATTATGTGGATTTTAAAATTACAACTTTAGATAAGTCTGTAATTCTAACTCACTCATATTTTATATCCTTGACTATATAAAGTGCATATAATATGTATTAATAACAGTCAAACGA
The DNA here is from genome assembly GCF_019279795.1 of Protopterus annectens. Taxonomy (NCBI): domain Eukaryota; kingdom Metazoa; phylum Chordata; order Ceratodontiformes; family Protopteridae; genus Protopterus; species Protopterus annectens. The sequence goes on from NC_056744.1 coordinate 487,803,669, forward strand.
TTCTATACTGAATGCATTAATTAAACAATATATTCAAATAAACACAGATATTTTAAAGAGATTAACCTAATAATGCAATATATTTTCATCCAATACTAACATTTTTTTCAGATTTAGGTCTCTCTATATACTAAGTTGCAATGTAAGGTGTAACTTGAAGCTTTTGAATGGAGATCGCAAAACAATGTAGAACAGGGAATTTACCCTTCCTCAATGTGACGCAATCCCAGAGTCAGTATATATAATATGCAGGGGGTGTGGGGGTGCAGCCTATTGAATTTGGAGGTCCAGGGGGCTTGCCCCCTGCAAAAAAAAAAAAAAAAAGTTGATTTTTTTTTTTTTGAAGCTTGAGTGTTTGGAAACTCTATCATATCATCTCAACAATATGAATTTTCACTTTCTGAAAACATAAACTTCTGACATAAACATATATTATATTTCACTGAAAGGTTCAAAACAATGCATTTTAAACCATAGACATGCATGCTTACAACACCAATGACTAACTTTTTCCAGTAGATAATATGTACCCAAACTAAGTGGTGGGCTATGTCCCCCACACCCTCAATGTGGGGGGCTGTGACCCCATCACCCCATCTATATATACTAACTCCAGGCACACTACAATGGGGAAAAGCGCATATGCCTTTTACTTGCCTTACAGTACTCTACACAGTGCCAGTGCTTCACTTCAATGAAATGAGATTTGGTGAAATGAGTTTTTAGTAAGTTGAGCTTTCAGCGATTTGGTCAGGGTAAATTGACATTCAGTGAAATCAGCTTTCAATGAAATAAAGTAGACCTATATATATATATATATATATATATATATAAAATATATGTGTGTGTGTGTGTGTGTGTGTGTGTGTGTGTGTGTGTGTGTGTGTGTGTGTGTGCGTGTGTGTGTGTTTTCTGGTTTATTTACCTACTCATTGACATGCAACCATGGCTTTTCACCTTTCAGTGACTGCAGCTACTCTGGTAGTTTCACTCACCCTGTCACACTATAGGTAATTTTTCTGGGTACTACATAGGGGAACTGTATTTTGTACATTTGCATCTGTTGCTTTAAAAGCACAGTGGAGCATACTTTTATTAGACTCAACAGGTACATTGAATGAACATTTGGGACAAATATAAAAAACGTGCCGATTCAAACCAAAGAAGCGAGAACTCACCCTTGGTCCTTGGTTGAAGGAAATTACTCTGGAGAGCAGCAGTTGTAGGAGAAGGAACCAATCAAAGTAAATAACAATCCCAAAGAAAAAATGTGAAAGTATGTTTGCCAGAAGGCACCAGGCAGACAGTTACTATCAGAGACTGCTTCCTGGCGATATAAATTAGAGCTAAATGTACTGGCTGTGTACTTTAGTTAAAAAAAAATAAGAATAATCTTGAAATAAAATGTATACTTAAGGGGTGAAGTGCCTCCAAAACAAAGTTATAAGTCCAGTAGAAAAAAGAAATTAGAAGCACACCACGACAATCAAAGCCAACTTAAAAAGCTGATGTATCCTTTGTCGTGTTTTTATTTCAAGATTTATCTTTGTACTTTGTGTTTTTATACTGAGGGGACATGACAGAAGCAACTGGAACCCACATGAGTGAATTTAGAAGCAATATGATGAACATTAATAGTTTGGAACAACTACTACAAAATGAAGGTAATCCACTGCTAAGGTTATCCTATAATGACTTGGCTAAAGCAGAAACCAACAAAAAAGGACAATCACTAAATGTAAATATATTACAAACAATGAGGAGACTGGAAGATGTATTAGTGAAAATCAAGAATGCAGAATGGCAAAGGAAACATATGGAAGCATGTCTAGCATTTAGAATTGTCCCCAGAGGACTACGCATACTGAAAATGCCTACATTCGGATCCACATACCCTGAATTATTGTCGAAATGGCAAAAAATTAATTTGGAAACCAGCTTTAAATATATTGAACTTTTAATAGAGCAATATACTACCATAGAATCTGAACTGAAAAGCGAAGCAGATACATTAAATCAACTTTTGGTTAAATCCCTTAATAACATACAGACAGAGGGATTTTTTAGTGAATTATCGACCACATTATCTATACATGATAATAGACTACTCTTAGCTAAAAAAAAGGAAATTAGAAAGGGACTGTCTAGATTTCGCCAAGGGGAACGTCTTCTCCTGGCTGAAGGAGTCCATCAGGACCAGAAATGCTGAAACTCCCTCTTACACTGAGAAAGCAGTAACACAGTACGATCGAGTTACTGTTCCTACCACCACTACCGGTTCTATTACATCATTTCAGGCTAATAGCGTGCAAAAACAAAAAGAGGTAGTGGTGGAGATACACGCTGAGCCTGTCGCTACATTCAAGGACAATTCAGAGCCTGTCTCTTCATTCAAAGACAATCCTCAACCGGTCGTTCGACCTAAAACGACGCTAACAACAACGACAGCAATAGATACCATAGAGGAATTACATGAAGATCTCCATTTTCCCCTTTCGTTCAAACATATGAACAGAAAAGAATGGAGTCCGATTTACAAGGGGTGCAAGAGGATAACATCCGAGGAGCCATACAAATTCCAGAAGAAAATTCTGAAGCAAGCACAAAGGACTTGATAGTGAACTTATCGAAACATACTTTAACGTTAATGGAGGTAACTGTTTTGAATAAAGGATTATCTTTTATTCCTTCACAGTCTCTTGATGTAACTAACATTATAATTGACCTCAAGTGCTTTACTAGAAATGTAGCATTAGGCTTACTATACAATAATGATGATCAAGGTTTAATGAATAACAATGTTGGTGTATTTTCTAAACCATCAACTTTTATACCTCCACTACACAGTTATTTAGAATGTTTTGAAAAAGCATGTACTGCGGACTTATTAGCACTGTTTAATGATAGATCTTGTAAGCCAGAAACGCAGTTTTTTAATTTAACTAGAGAAGAAAGACAAGTTTTAAATGAATTACAGGATAATGTAAATATTGTGATTAGGCCTGCGGATAAGGGAGGTGCCACTGTGATATTAGACAAGGACTTTTATGAGAAAGAAATAACTGACATGTTGTCTGAACAGACTACCTATAAGTGCTTAACTCCTATGGAATTGAATGTTTTAATTAAGAATGTATACACAGATTTATATGATATGCTAATGTGCTCTATTATAGATAATGATCTTTACAAATACTTTCTTATTGAGAAACCACTAGTTCCTATGTTTAGAGGTTTACCAAAGATTCATAAGAACCTACAAAAAACACCTCTCAGACCCATAGTCTCAGGTAAGGGATGGTTAACTGAGAGCATCTCCATCTATATAGAGAAACAGCTAAAACCTATTGTACAAACAACTACATCTATCCTTAGGACACAACAGTTTTAGAAGCACTAACTACATTAAATAATGATGGGCTCTTGATGGAAACAGATTATCTAGTAACCCTGGATGTAAAGTCCCTATTTACATGTATACCCAATGATGTAGATCTAGAATATTTAAGGTTGTACCTAATTCAGAAAGATATAACAAGGGATGAGGTAATTAAGATTATAATGTTTTTGGAAATAATTTTGAATAATAATGTTTTCATATTTGCTGATAAGTATTTTTTGCAAACAACATGAGTGGCAATGGGTACCCCATGCGCAAACTCATATGCAAATTTAGTACTTGCTTACTGGGAGCATACATACATTCTACAACATACTGGTTTTTCTAAATATATTAGACTTTATAAGAGATTTGTGGATGACCTCTTTTTGATTTGGGGAGGAGACTATGAATCACTCAATGATTTTATTACCTATATAAATGGCACCACTAGCTTTTTAACATTAACTAGTAACTGTTTAAAAGATTCTATAGAGTTTCTAGATGTGTTGATTTCAAAAGATACAGATAAGATACATACATCGATCTATTGGAAACCCTGTTGAAGAAATGCCTTCTTACACAGACCCAGTATGCATCCCCCACATATATATAAAAACGTGGTAAAGAACCAGGCATTGAGATGCTCAAGGTTAATTAGTAAACAGGAAATTTTTGAAAAAGCCTTATTAGACACAGAAAAAGATTTATCAGACAGGGGTTATAATAAAAAAGATATAGAGAATCTAAATTATGTGGATCGAACAGGTAAAGGACGTTCATATATAGAAGGTGCTGAACAACAGAATAATAATATGGTAGTTCATCAGAAAAGAAATAACAAGATTGGACAAAGAGTTAATATTCCTTATACTAACTGTAATAGAATGATAACAGATGTTATTGGAAAGAACTGGGGAATTTTGACTTTAGATGAAGAGATTAGTAAGATAGTAGGTCAACATCCGAGCTTCAGTTATAAGAACACTAGGTCCTTGAAGAGACTACTATGTTATGAGCACAAACAGACTAGAATACTTTCAGTAAAAAAGGGAACTTTTCCTTGTTACAATTGTAACCAGTGTCGATATATATATATAATAGAAATACTTTTATACATCCTGACACACAAGTATGTTTTCTATGCTAGCTGTGCTTCCAGAAATGTTGTTTATTTAGGTGTTTGTCAGAAATGCAATATGTATTATGTTGGTAAAACGAATAGAACATTAAGAGAGCGAATTAGGGAACATCTATATGCCATAAGCAAAGAGAATGAGACCAATGCCCTAGCCAAACATGCAATTTATAATGATACCACACATAAATTTAAGTTCATGGTTTTAGAACTGATACATACCACCACAAGGCTAGGAAACATAAGTAACTTTACTGAAAAAGAAGAGAACAAATGGATAATCAGACTACAAGCTGATATTAGACATGGTCTCAATGATAGAGTTTCTTTAAAACCCTTTTTGAAAGATAGACCATTGAGACATTAACAACACTGCTCTTTCCATACAGCTCTTCACTTGCATACACTAGCTTCTCTCATTCAAGTACACATATTGCACTTAATTCATACTGATTTTTACCAAATACTCTCACATACACATTCATGCGATTCTCACATACATATATAAGCATATACATACTTTTTTATATACATTTTTACATTCCCTTTTATATTTACATTCACACACATTTCCATCATATATTAAAGTTATTTCAAACGTCCACATATATATTTATATATATATATATATATATATATATATATATATATATTTTTTTATGTATCATATATATATATATATTTTTATATATATTTTTTATACATACTTATTCACACACATATATATATATATATATATATACTTTTACACACTTATATATTTATACATAACATCGAGGTATAGATTGAGTCACATATAAGTATACAGATATGGATATGGATATGTATGTATTTTTTACATTTTCATATTTATATGTTTACATATTTTTATATTTTTATGTTTCTATATGAATTTTTTATGTATGTCTGTTTGTGTATAGGTACATCATGTGTATGAATATATTTTATTAATATTTTATTATTATTTTTAGAAACTCACAGTAGACTGCCAGTTTTATTAGACAATTCTATCAGTCAACAACTGTCTTTATAAAGATCTCTCTAAAGACAAGGAAATTAAATGCTGTAAATTAGAATTAATTAGAATGACTTAGCTAATTGACATTCAGAGATTTCAGTGGCTTAAGAAAGAGTTAAGTAGAGATATAAGGGAGTTTTTTACTTTTTATTTTCATTAAAGTCTGAAGAAGCATCCTGTGAGGCGTGAAAGTGCTTACTTTCTACAAATAAAGGATACATCTGCTTTTTAAGTTGGCTTCGATTGTCATGGTGTGCTTCTAATTTCTTTTTTCTACTAACAAGACAAGAATGGAGTCCGACTTACAAGGGGCGCAAGAGGAAGACGTCCGAGGAGCCATACGAATTCCAGAAGAAAATTCTGAAGCAAGCACAAAGCACTTAATAATGAACTTATCGAAACATACTTTAACGTCAATGGAGGTAACTGTTTTGAATAAAGGATTATCTTTTATTCCTTCACAGTCTCTTGATGTAACTAACATTATAATTGACCTCAAGTGCTTTACTAGAAATGTAGCATTAGGCTTACTATACAATAATGATGATCAAGGTTTAATGAATAACAATGTCAGTGTATTTTCTAAACCATCAACTTTTATACCTCCACTACACAGTTATTTAGAATGTTTTGAAAAAGCATGTACTGCGGACTTATTAGCACTGTTTAATGACAGATCTTGTAAGCCAAAAACGCAGTTTTTTAATTTAGCTAGTGAAGAAAGACAAGCTTTAAATGAATTACAGGATAATGTAAATATTGTGATTAGGCCTGCGGATAAGGGAGGTGCCACTATGATATTAGACAAGGACTTTTATGAGAAAGAAATAACTGACATGTTGTCTGAACAGACTACCTATAAGTGCTTAACTCCTATGGAATTGAATGTTTTAATGAAGAATGTATACACAGATTTATATGATATGCTAATGTGCTCTATTATAGATAATGATCTTTACAAATACTTTCTTATTGAGAAACCACTAGTTCCTATGTTTAGAGGTTTACCAGAGATTCATAAGAACCTACAAAAACCAACTCTGAGAACCATAGTCTCAGGTAAGGGATGGTTAACTGAGAGCATCTCCATCTATATAGAGAAACAGCTAAAACCTATTGTACAAACAACTACATCTATTCTTAGGGAAATGCAACCGTTTTTAGAATCACTAACTATATTAAATAATGATGGGCTCTTGATGGAAACAGATTATCTAGTAACCCTGGATGTAAAGTCCCTATTTACATGTATACCCAATGATGTAGGTCTAGAATATTTAAGGTTGTACCTAATTCAGAAAGATATAACAAGGGATGAGGTAATTAAGGCTATAATGTTATTGGAAATAATTTTGAATAATAATGTTTTCATATTTGCTGATAAGTATTTTTTGCAAACAACAGGAGTGGCAATGGGTACCCCATGCGCCAACTCATATGCAAATTTAGTACTTGCTTACTAGGAGCATACATACATTCTACAACATACTGTTTTTTCTAAATATATTAGACTTTATAAGAGATTTGTGGATGACCTCTTTTTGATTTGGGGAGGAGACTATGAATCACTCAATGATTGTATTACCTATATAAATGGCACCACTACCTTTTTAATATTAACTAGTAACTGCTCAAAAGATTCTATAGAGTTTCTAGATGTGTTGATTTCAAAAGATAGAGATAAGATACATACATCGATCTATAGGAAACCCTGTCGAAGAAATGCCTTCTTACACAGAACCAGTATGCATCCCCCACATATATATAAAAACGTGGTAAAGAACCAGGCATTGAGATGCTCAAGGTTAACTAGTAAACAAGAAATTTTTGAAAAAGCCTTATTAGACACAGAAAAGGATTTATCAGACAGGGGTTATAATAAAAAAGATTTAGAGAATCTAAATTATGTGGATCGAACAGGTAGGCGTCCATATATAGAAGGTGCTGAACAACAGAAAAATAATATGGTAGTTCATCAGAAAAGAAATAACAAGATTGGACAAAGAGTTAATATTCCTTATACTAACTGTAATAGAATGATAACAGATGTTATTAGAAAAACTGGGGAATTTTGACTTTAGATGAAGAGATTAGTAAGATAGTAGGTCAACATCCGAGCTTCAGTTATAAGAACACTAGGTCCTTGAAGAGACTACTATGTTATGAGCACAAACAGACTAGAATACTTTCAGTAAAAAAGGGAACTTTTCCTTGTTACAATTGTAACCAGTGTCAATATATATATAATAGAAATACTTTTATACATCCTGACACACAAGTATGTTATGAGTTTGATTTCTATGCTAGCTGTGCTTCTAGAAATGTTGTTTATTTAGGTGTTTGTCAGAAATGCAATATGTATTATGTTGGTAAAACAAATAGAATATTAAGAGAGAGAATTAGGGAACACCTATATGCCATAAGCAAAGAGAATGAGACCAATGCCCCAGCCAAACATGTGAATTATAATGATGCCATACATAAATTTAAGTTCATGGTTTTAGAACTGATACATACCACCACAAGGCTAGGAAACATAAGTAACTTTACTGAAAAAGAAGAGAACAAATGGATAATCAGACTACAAGCTGATATTAGACATGGCCTCAATGATAGAGTTTCTTTAAAACCCTTTTTGAAAGTTAGACCATTGAGACATTAACAACACTGCTCTTTCCATACAGTTCTTCACTTGCATACACTAGCTTCTCTCATTCAAGTACACATATTGCACTTAATTCATAAAGATTTTTACCACATACTCTCACATACACATTCATGCGATTCTCACATACATACATATATAAGCATATACATACTTTTTTATATACATTTTTACATTCCCTTTCATATTTACATTCACACACATTTTCATCATATATTAAATTTATTTCATACGTCCACATATATATTCATATATATATATATATATATATATATATATATATATATATATATATATTTTATGTATCATATATATATTTTTTTTATATATATTTTTTAAACATACTTATTCACATATATATATATATATATATATATATATATATATATATATATATATATATATATATACTTTTACACACATATATTTATACATAACATCGAGGTATAGATTGAGTCACATATAAGTATACAGATATGGATATGTATATGGATGTATTTTTTACATTTTCATATTTATATGTTTATGTATTTTTATATTTTTATGTTTCTATATGAATTTTTTATGTATGTCTGTTTGTGTATAGGTACATCATGTGTATGAATATATTTTATTAATATTTTATTATTATTTTTAGAAACTCACAGTAGACTGCCAGTTTTATTAGACAATTCTGTCAGTCAACAACTGTCTTTATAAAGATCTCTCTAAAGACAAGGAAATTAAATGCTGTAATTAGAATTAATTAGAATTAATTAGTTAATTGACATTCAGAGATTTCATTGGCTTAAGATAGAGTTAAGTAGAGATATAAGGGAGTTTTTTACTTTTTATTTTCAGTAAAGTCTGAAGAAGCATCCTGTGAGGCGTGAATGTGCTTACTTTCTACAAATAAAGGATACATCAGCTTTTTTAGTTGGCTTCAGTTGTCGTGGTGTGCTTCTAATTTCTTTTTTCTACTAAAAAAAAAATAAGACTTTATTTTGCTTGGAAGCTATAGATAGATAGATAGATAGATAGATAGATAGATAGATAGATAGATAGATAGAAAGATAGATAAATCTATCTATGTATTTACTCCTCATTCGGCTTCCCGGCTGCTGTGTGCACCTGACCCGGTATTGCTCTCTTAGCTCGTTCTATCCACTACCCTGCAATAAGGGACCTGCCTGACTACTAAGGATTCTCTCATCTACCTCCAGCCTGCCAACTTGGACCTTCCTTTTTATGCTGTCCCAGTACTTCTCACCTGATTGATTAGTACTTGGCAAACGTTCTATCTACTACCCTGCAATAAGGGACCTGCCTGACTACTAAGGATTCTCTCATCTACCTCCAGCCTGCCAACTTGGACCTTCCTTTTTATGCTGTCCCAGTACTTCTCACCTGATTGATTAGTACTTGGCAAACGTTCTATCCACTACCCTGCAATAAGGGACCTGCCTGACTACTAAGGATTCTCTCATCTACCTCCAGCCTGCCAACTTGGACCTTCCTTTTATGCTGTCCCAGTACTTCTCACCTGATTGATTAGTACTTGGCAAACTTTCTATCCACTACCCTGCAATAAGGGACCTGCCTGACTACTAAGAATTCTCTCATCTACCTCCAGCCTGCCAACTTGGACCTTCTTTTTTATGCTGTCCCAGTACTTCTCACCTGATTGATTAGTACTTGGCAAACGTTCTATCCACTACCCTGCAATAAGGAACCTGCCTGACTACTAAGGATTCTCTCATCTACCTCCAGCCTGCCAACTTGGACCTTCCTTTTTATGCTGTTCCAGTACTTCTCACCTGATTGATTAGTACTTGGCAAAGTATGTATTATCATTGCCCCTTGTTGTAAACAAATATGTTCTCGTTTTTGATCCCTATTAACTGTTTGTTAGATCCTGAGTCTGGAAAGCCAGCAGCCAGACCCCTCCCTAGGACCATTATCATCTATATACTGCTTCCCTGCCATTTAACTTACCCGTCCTTACTTGCTATACTTCAGAACTCAGTCACCTGATGCTATACTAACTCTGACCACCAGGTGGCAGTCTAACCTAGCCTAGACCCCTTCCTCTCTTTTCAATCTACTAGCTTTGGCTCCTTTTTTCCTTCTTTTCTCTTCCCCTTGCCCTACTGCCTAGCTATTCTCCTAATCTACCTCTTCCTGCTCCTTCTCTGCACTCTTTTCAACCCCTACCCCCTGCAGACTAGTAACTTCCTTATTCTGCCCTCCTAATTACCCTTAGTCTTCCTTCTTACCTGCTCTACTGAAACCTTCTTACCTGCTCCACCTTCTCTCTCTGGGTTGTTACTGCTTACTGATTGTCTCCTTCTCAACTTACTGTGACCCGCTCCATTCGCCCTGCGGGCTCACTCCGCTCCACTACCTACCCCCAATTCCCACCCACCCCCAGTGCTGTTAAACTTATAAATATCTGGCCACACCCACTGTCCTCTGAACCTATCACCTAACACTTGAACATATCAACTCCACCCCTAATCCCCCTCTTCTATCATCTGTACACTACTACTTTATACCTACTCTCCCCCAAACCTCCTCTAACTATCTTATCTTACTATATATCTTACTTCACCACATAATTTGTCACTTTAGCCTGCCTTATAACTTACTTAACCTTTCTACCATACTAGTACAATATGGCCTTTGTACATACACCTATCCTCAAATATTCTCTACTCATGTCTTCTTCATTAATATTCCTTAACTTAACTTATACCCTTACCTACTATGAACACTACTCTATGTTCTTTAAAGTATCCTCTCAACAGCAAACTACACCAACTACACACCCCAACTCTCTCTCTCATAGCAACATTACCTTTACTTCAGCCTACCTACTGCCTAGGTTTCACAGATATACCCACATTACTTACTTCACCAACATGATAAGTCTACCCAAGTACTATAAAGTCATAAAACCTGCATTGACACATTCTTTAAACCTTCTAATAGGTGGAACCATTCATCCTAATCCTGGTCCAATACTACAACATGGCAATCTACAAAAACAATCATTCAACAATGCTTCCTCCTCTATAATATCAGGAAACTCACTCAGAATAGCTCAACTCAATATCCGTAGCATTAATAACAAGATTAGCCAACTGCATGCTCTTTTACAAGCTCATGCATTTGATATCCTTTGCCTAACTGAAACTTGGTTAAAACCCGCTACTCATGACCTAGAAATAACCCCACCTGGATACAACATCCTAAGATCCGACCGTACATCCAAAAAAGGTGGAGGTGTAGCCATCTTGCATAAATCTGAACTTCTTGTTACACCCATTGATGTGTTATTACCCCCAAATACCAATGCTGAAACCCTTACTGTCAAACTTCAAATTAATAGTGCTAAATCTGTCTATATAATCTGCTCCTACATCCCTCCAAGTAATATTACCACTCTCGAAAACATTCTTAGCAGCTTATCGACTCTCCTACCTCAGGAAACTATAGTACTTGGTGATTTTAACATAGATTGGACCACATGTAACTCCCCTAATCCAAACACCCACATAAACTTATTTGGCTTCACTCAAATAATAAACTCTCCTACAAGATTCAATAAACCTAGCAAAAAGGAAACTATTCTTGATTGGATCCTTATAAACAGTCATCCAGATACTTATAAAGTTAGATCTCTCCCAGACGACATTAGTGATCATGTACTAACCTTCATAATAAAACAAAAGAAACACAGCTCTAATAATTACAACATGGTCACCTTTCGTTCAAAAAAATTCTTCCAAGCAGAAAACTTTCAAAATGAACTAAAAGCCGTTAATTGGTCACCTCTAAAGCAACTCAAACTGGGCGAAGCTGTCTCTTATTTTAACACTTCATTCCTTCAAATCCTAAATAGCCATGCACCTATCCACTTTTCCTGTGTAAGGACTAAAATAGCCCCCTGGCTCACAAAACTAACCAGAGAGAAAATGCTCCTATGGAACAAAATATGGGCCAAATGGAGAGCCTCAAAGAACACTGCTGACCTCTTATACTTTAAGCAATTAAGAAACACTACCAAAAAAGACATTTTGTTAGACAAAAAAAAATATTATTCCAAACTTCAACAATCACACTCTAACAACCCTCAAAAGTTTTGGTCAGGCATTAATAAACTTCTCAAACCAGGGCAGGCTAGAACTCCAGCCCCAAACTCTATTCCCCATGATAGTCCTTTGCAAATAGCCAATACCTTTAACAACTACTTCACTGAAGCTATTCAAACTTTAACAAAAACACTAACACCCACTACCCCCTCTCCTTTACAGAATACAAACAGTTCTATTCCCCTCTTACAGTTACAACCAGTTCCAACTTCCTTTATCTGTAAACTCCTTCAGAAACTCAAACCTTGTACTCTCTCTGCAGATAACCTCCCAGCAGAATACCTTCAAGTGGCTGCCACACCCTTAGCTTATCCAATATCCATCCTTATAAACAGAACAATCACAGAAGGTACCATCCCTTCCATATGGAAAGCATCCCATATAATCCCTTTGGATAAAGGAGGTAAATCCACTGACATTTCCAACTACTGTCCAATTGCTCTACTTTCTCCATTAGCCAAAATAATGGAAAGATGTATCCACCATCAACTACTCCAACACCTGCTCCATAACAACTTACTTGCTAACTGTCAGCATGGCTTTAGACCCTTTCATAGCACCACTACTGCCCTAGTAAGCTTTACAGACTGTATTAACAGAAATCAAAACAACAACTCTCTGTCATCTGCTCTGTTTATAGACCTATCAAAAGCTTTTGATATGGTCAACCATAGCATACTTATCAGTACTCTAAAAGCCCAATCTCTTGACCCACAAGCTATTCTTTGGTTTAAATCCTATCTAGATAACATACATCAAGCAGTTCTCTGGGACAATCTTTCCACACCCCTCCCTGTGAACACTGGAGTCCCTCAAGGTTCTATCCTAGGCTCTCTCCTTTTTTCTATCTTTATTAACAATCTCTACACTATTGTTCCACAAGCCACTTGCATACAATACTATGATGACTCTACTCTAATCTGTACTGCCAAGTCCTCATCCTCTCTCCAAACCCTTACTCAAATGGTATTTAATTCTGTAGAAAAATGGTTTACTGATCATTGTCTCCTCCTCAACCCCAAGAAAACCAAACTATTACTCTTCACTCCCACTCAAAAATCGCCACAGATCCACTTCACTATTAACTCCTATAATGGAACTTGTATCTCCTCTGATCCTACTGCACGCCTTCTGGGTATAACCATTGATCACAACCTCAGCTTTGATGACCAGATCAATAATACTATTCAAACTATCAATAAAAAACTAGGCTCTCTGTATAGAATCAAACCCTTCCTTATACAACTGACTAGAACTTCCACTGCCCAGGCTCATCTTACTTCTACCCTATTCTATGCTTCTGCCATTTGCACAATCTTACCAAGCTTGAATTTAGCTATAATAATATAGTTAGATTTGCTACTGGCTCTCCCTATAGAACCCACCACTGTCTCAACCTCAAACAACTCAAATGGTTAGAACTACAAAACCAACTACGATATAATCAACTTGTAATCACACAAAACATTCTGTACCACCCTACTAACACTCCTATCCTCTCTAACCTGATCTCCCCATATAAAAATCTTACAACGCTACGCTCAGCTAGCAAGTTACTAATTGCCAACATTAAATCTAATAACAAAGCTGGGGACTCACTCTTTACCAATGTGGTGGGCAAAATCTGGAGCAACCTTCCTACAACACTGACCTCTCTTTCATCTACTCCACTCTTTAAGAAACAGCTCAAAGATCATCTAAAAATACATTGGCTATGTCCCTGCTCAATGCCTGACTAAATATTCTTATTCTCCTTTCTCTGCCCCTTTTTCCCCTACCTCCTGGGCTACTGCCCCTCCATAGTTCTATTACAAGCTAACTCTTCTCTATTTATATCTTCCAGCCTACTTCTCTTCTCCCTCTTTGACTAAGTGAATGTCAATTTGCTTTTCATGCTAATTTGCTTTTCTTGTCAAAAATTGTATGAACTTGTGCTGATTGTACCTTATAACTCATTGCTTAATTGCTGTTTAAACCTATACCAAGACTTTGTAACTTTGATTCACTCAAATTGCTTGTACTCTCCTTACAATCATTTTGTGCTTCAAAATGTATTTTTAAGCTTGTTTTTTTATTCTAACTATTGTATGTAGTAATCTTATCATAATTGGAGCTTTTCTCCCCGGGCCTCTACTGAAAAAGGATATGTATCCAGCTAGACTAGCCCGGTCAACAAATATAAAATAAAATAAATAAATAAATAATAGATAGAGGGATGGATAGATAGATAGATAGATAGATAGATAGATAGATAGATAGATAGATAGATAGATAGATAGATAGATGGATGGATGGATGGATGGATAGATAGATAGATAGATAGATAGATAGATAGATAGATAGATAGATAGAGGGATAGATAGAGGGATAGATAGATAGATAGATAGATAGATAGATAGATAGATAGATGATAGATAGTTAGATAGACAGACAGATAGATAGATAGATAGATAGATAGATAGATAGATAGATAGATAGAGGGATAGATAGATAGATAGATAGATAGATAGATAGATAGATAGATAGATAGATAGATAGATAGATAGATAGATAGATAGATAGATAGGGCATGTTATATAATGACTTTTCAATAAGCATGACATAGATCTCTACATTGATTTTTTTTTTATCCTGCCATTCCTCTTAGGTTAATACGTAATTACTAGGCATGTAAATGAGAAGACCATTGGTGACGATATCCCAATTTCCAGATTATCTCAGAGCACATCTGGATAAGAAACTTGCTCAAAGTCACACAATAGGCAAATGGACCTTGAGGGGGATTAAACCATATAGTTCAGAAATCATCTCATTAACAGCTGATTACCTTAAGCCCCCAGAAATCATCTCATTAACAGCTGATTACCTTAAGCCCCTGTGCTCTCTGCCGGACAATTATCACATTAATTATTAATTTCTACTTTCCAGATGACATACTGTTAACTATTGTTTAGGTTTAAGTGCTTTAATCATCCATTTCCCTTTCATCCTTTTGTGACATTTCATGAACAAATATCCATATTTGTTATCCACACTTTATGTATTTTAATAAATTAAATTCTAGGTATGCAAGTCCTTGTCATACTAGACTGCTTGCTGTTTTGATTTAGTAACTATATATATATTCCAAAATGAGAGTTTAACATCTATAATTAAATATAACATTAAAATATCAACATTTACAACATGATCCATTATGATTATAGCATTATTGCTATATAGTCAGTCAACTATTTCCAGCTTAACTATTAAAGAAAGATTCTAATTAGTTCTCAAATTTTATGCATCGACAAAAAGTCTCTAAATAAATTTAAACTATGTAATTCTTAATTTTGTATGTACCATCCTACCTGTCATCATTTTAAATCAGGATAAACTGAAGCAAAATAAATCTTATGAATAATCAAATAAATAAAAACTTCTGCTGTAGGCTGAATATCAATCGAGAGACCACACAGACTTCTTTAGTGCAAAGCAAAGTTTAATCTCTGCTTTTGTCCATACAGTTCTTCAGAATATATTAGTTAAATACTTCGTTAAATCTATTTTAAAAAATCATCCAATAAACATTCAATTACTATTTAAAACACTAAAACTTTAAATACTCAAAAAACACTTAAAAGCACCCCAAAACAGTTAAAAATCTAAGAAATCTATTATAAGAAAATAAGAATTGTGTAATTGATAAAGAAAGTTTGTGACCAGTGGCTTTTACTAAAACTCTTTCTTGAGTATTAACAGTTTCTATTTGTGTCTTCTTATATGTAGTAAATATAATTTTAATTATTATTCCCATTTTTTAGTTCTAAATTTACTATTTCTTGTACATTAGATTACTTTGAAGTTGATTAATAATCTGTTTACTCCATTTGAACATGCATATGGTAATCTTTAGTGAGACACACACTGTGCAATCATTATAAAAAGCAACTTGTACTAACTGTAATAAAACTTCTATTTTTAACATTTAAGAGTTAATACTGTAGTACTTTAATATTAGGTAAGTTACTGTCCACCCCTTCCTATGTCCTGTATAAGCAATGTTTGGTGATATTTTATTATCTTAAATAAAGGAGAGAAAAGAGGGAAGGGATATGGAAAGTAACTAACACGTAAGACTGTCATTTAGCATATATGGACCAATATATATGGACCAATATGTGTATAAAGGAAGTAAACCCTATCACCCATTAAAAACAGTTTAACATCTAACTCTAATTCCTTGAAAGGCATCATTTTTTCTCCCTATTTAATGTCCCTGCTATGAATAAACAACACAGCATTTAAAATATTTAATTTGACTTTTTCTCTCCACTAGAACAGTACTGTACCATACTGTGGTAGTTTCAATTTAAAAAACTTTTAACCCACCTGGGACAAGTCTCCAATTCACTGATGTCATCAAGGCCACTGAATACAGGTAGTTTTTTGGCCAATTCTATCCCCAAACTGACATTACCATGACTGTCCTAAAAACCCACCCATGCTGTGATGTCACTGCTCCCTGGTCCCACCCATACAGAAAGTAAAGGCTAGAGCAAGGAAACAGTACATGAGTCAAGTCTCCTGCTGTGAGCTGTCAATCACAACAGGTAAAAGCTCAGAATACTCTTAGCACTTTGACAGCTAGGGAAGGTGTGAAGGGGGGGTGGGAGATAAGTCAAAGTAATACAATTCAGGCTTCACAAAAAATCTGAAGTTTTGCAATTCTAAAAATCAGCAGCAGTAAAAAGCACTTTGAAAGTCTGTTCTGTGGCATTTTCAATGTTTGTGTTTTAAGTCGTCACTAAACGGCATGAAATGTTACTTAAAATTAACTGACTGAAAGACAGCAGTGTATGCATGTAAAATCTATGCAGTGACAGGAGCTTTAGGATGAAACAGGCCTGCGAGATGTAACTTTTTACAGATGAACACTGTATTATGGGATACCTAGAGGCAGACTAAACAATCAGAATTACTTCAAGATCCTAGACCTCATGTGTTCAGACTCAAAAATTATGTATAAAAATATTTAAAAACATGTAAATAGTCCCAGAGGTGTGTTAAAATGTAAGAAACACCAAACCATGATGAAATAATCATAGGTTCATAGGTTCATAGGTAGGTACTAGGCTATCGTCCCAAGGGCCTACATAAGCCTAGCCAGCAAGGTACCATAGCTTACGCCACCCAAGAAAGTTATTTTCCTGTGCCACTGTCCAGCAGAGACACAGAAGTGATCCCCAGGGTGTATTTCCTATTTCCCATCCACTCATCAAGATTTTTCTTGAAGAGTGCTAATGAAGAACGTTGGTTGACATAGATGGGTAGCTTGTTCCATAGTATAGGAAGTTTCTGGGACAAGCTTCATAGGTTCATAGGTTCATAGGTTCATACTAGGCTATCTGCCCTAGGGCATTTATAAGCTTAGCCAGAGTGTGTTTGGCTTTCGCCACCCATTTTAAATTAATTTTGCTATGCCCTTTTTTGAGGTTAGTATACTGTGCCTCTGTCTAACAGTGACACAGAAGTGATACCCGGAGTAAACCTACAATCTTCCATCCACTCATCAAGATTCCTCTTGAAGAGAGTCAATGAGGGACTCTGCCTAACCTGGACTGGGATTTTATTCCAGAGTGAAGGGAGCCTCTGGGTTATGAATCTGTCCCTCCAGCATGTCCTATTTATTTCAGTGATGAGGTTCAAGTCTCTCGAGCGCATAGCTCGATGGGATTTGGATTTTCTGAGGTGCAGCATGTCCATTAATTTCAGGTTGGACATGACTTTTTACGTCAGGTATAGATCGCCTCTGAGCAAGCGGTATGCCACTGAGTAGAGCTGGAGTTTCTTTAACCGGGCAACATATGGCATCTGTTTGAGCCCTTTGATCCTTTTGGTGAGGTACTTTTGGGGTCTTTCCAGTTGCTGCAGGTGTGTGGTAAGGTACATCCCAAAAAGAGGCATTGTACTCAATTATGGGCCTGATGAGGGATGAGTAAAGAGGCACGATGACCTCCCCTGATCTAGATGTGAATCCCTTCATGATTAGGTGGGCTATATAAAATGTTTTTCGAACCACTTTGGCCATGTGGTTGTCAAATGAGAGATTGCTATCAACTTGGATCCCCAGGTCCCTAATTACTTCTTCTGTACTTAATGGATTACCGCCTATGTGGTAATTTGTGGGCACTTTGTTTTTGCCAGAGGGGATGACTATACATTTTTTGTCGTTTAGCTTGAGGCCATGGCTCTGGCACCAGTTGTCTGGTTCTATGAGGCCCGTTTGGAGGATGCTTGTGTCAGCTGGAGAGTTGATTATGGTGCCCAGTTTGCAGCATTCTGCGAACTTGGTCAGCCACAGTCCTTCTGTGTTGACCTGTACCTCCGAGAAATATATACCGAACAAGAGAGGTCCCAGGACTGAGCCTTGTGGGATGCCATTTGTAACTGATTTGGAGTCTGACATCGCTCCAGCAATTCTAACCATGTGAGTTCTGTCCTTGAGCCAGTTTTCAACCCATCTAGTGACATAGGGGTTTATTTTTAAGCTGGTGAGCATATCTATAATGCCTGAGTGGGGTATTGTATCAAAGGCTTTTGCGAGGTCCAGGTAGGCTGTTGGACCACCTTCCCCTCGTCAATGGCCTTGGTGACTGTTTCAAAGAAATCGACCAGGTTTAAGAGGCAGGATTTGCCCTTAACAAAGCCGAACTGGGTAGGATCCAGTGTCTGCAGGTCCCCAATATCTTTATTTATGAGGTCCGTGATGATCCTTTCCATAGCTTTGCAGACTAAGCTAGTCAGGCTTATGGGGCAATAGTTTCCAGGATCCGTTGAGGCACCACCTTTGTGGAGAGGGACCACTGTTGCTGTGCGCCACTCTTTGGGTACATATCCTGTAGTAAGGCTGAGATTGAACAGTAGTTTTATGTTTGGGTTTAGCTCATCTTGTAGTTCATGTAGGACGCAGCCCGCGATACCGTCTGGTCCCATTGATGCTATGTTTTTTCTTTGGAGAGGGCGGCTCTTACATGAGCATCTAAGATGTCAGGGGGGCAGCACTCTGCTGGGATAGATATTTGCCCTTTTGGTGGGGAGGGGGGGGATTTTCGCTGAACCTGTCAGCTAGGATACTGGCAATGTCTGTGGGTTCAGTGTATTTTTTGTCATTTTGGACTAAATCTGAGCATATCTGGGAATTACCACCCAGGTTCCTATCATAACTAAAGAAAGCCTTGTGATTATACTTAGTGTCCTGTGCAATTTTTCTCTAGAAGCTGGCCTTAGACGATTTTATGAGTGCCCGTAGTTTTTTGCTAATACTGATCAGAGATGCCTTCCCTTTTTGGGATTTTGCTCTATCATGTAGTAGCTTCCTCCTTCTATTGTATAGTTTGTTTATGGCTGGGATCCACCAGACAGGACGTCTGCCTTTGGAGGATTGGGTCTTGGTTTTATTTGGGATTGCATGTTCCATGCATTCCTGAAGGTGTTCATAGAATGTGTTTATAAAGGATTCTGCAGTCTGGGCCATATTTTCCTCAGGCCCAGGGGCTTTGAAGGATCCACCTCGAATTTGAGGAGTGTGAAATTTGCTTTAGAGAAGTTTTTCACTGTTGTTTTCTTGGCAGGCGGTGGGGTCGGGATGTGAATATCCAGTGAGATTTGTTTATGGTCTGATCTTACCAGTGAGGGATACACTTCTGGTCTGGAGCATAGAGTCCCCATGTTGGTAATGATCAAGTCCAGTATGTTTTCCCCTCTTGTGGGAGTGGTAACAAGTTGTTCCATAGTATTTGAGTTTATAAATTCTAGGAACCTTTGGGCTAGGGTGTTGGAGCTAGAGTAATGCTCCCAGTCTATGTTTGGGTAGGTGAAATCGCCCAATATAATGGTGTTTGGAGAGACCTTCATATTTTCCAGTGTTCTCAGGAAGGCCGAGTGGGGTTCCTGGATTTGGGAGGGAGGTCTGTAGCAGGCTATAAACTGGAAGGCTGTTTTACCCACTGTTAGTTGCACATGGATAGTCTCTGATGCTTCGTGGTGTGCCACCAACCTGGAAGTGTGGGTATTTTGATAAATATTGATACTCCCCCTCCTTTTGTGGTTCGGTCCAAGTTTTGGAGCCGAAAAGCATGGTATGAGGTATAACCTGGTAGTGCTGGGGTGCTCTCGGGAGCCCTGAACCAGGTTTCTGTTACTGCACAGATATCGATGTTGTCCATGCTAAGGAGAGTTTTGAGTATGTTCATCTTGAGGATTAGACTTCTGGCGTTGAGTAGCATTACTCTTAGTTTCTTATCCCTTGTGATACCTATGGAGGTGGATTTGTCTTTTGAGCCTTGCCTAAAAAAGGCACTATGGGGGTAGCAATAGCCTTTGCCAATATCCAAAAGCCCAGGGGTGACAGGTGCAAGCCGTCCCTAGCGAAGCATTGTGGCTTGTCGAGCATGTCATCCCAGGCTGACAGGCATTGGATCCCCTTTGAATGACACCAATACTTAAGCCAATTGTTGAAATTGATCATCTTGTCTTCATATTGTGGCATCATTCTTAGTGAGGGTAAGATGCTACTCAAGGTCAGGGTCATACCAGCCTGGGCTACATGCTCAGAGAGCTCCTCTATGTCTCTTTTCATGTAGTCCAGGGAGGTACGTCTCAGGTCATTCACACCAGCATGGACAATGACTGAGTCATATTTGTACTTGCCTTGGAGTGACCTGAGTGCTTGTGTTATGTGGTGGATCCTAGCGCCTGACAGGCTGCTCACCATGACCTTCTCCTTGTTTATCCTGGTGAGTGGGATGTCAGTTTGCCTGACGATAGATTCACCTATTACAAGTGTATCAGGTGGGTTGTTTAGCCTTAAGGGCTGTGACTGTTCGGCACACTGGCTTTGTGAGCTATGTGTTGCAGGTTTTTTGTTTTGGGGTAACGGTTGCTTGGGTGTCTTCTTTGGAGGTCTCTGCTGCTTAGGCAGATTTTTATTTAGAGCCTCCGAGTATGTTTTTGTGTCTTTATGTGTTTGATTTGCTGTCGTGGTATCTCTATGTGAGACTGGAATTGTAGTGAGTGTGGTTTCCTTCTCCTCCTGACTGGTTACGCCAGTACTGAGTTGAGAGAGCTTTGCCTCCAGTTTGGCTATATAAATAAAAACTGCGAAAACACCTATGAGTGTCCAAAGAATAGTTCAAAACGTTAACGCAAAACGAACACCGACCATAATAAAAGCATAAATACCACTGATTTATTAAAGCAAGAACAAAACCACAATACGAACGAGACAAAAATGAAAAATGAAAGTAAGTTAAGCGCTTTCACCCATTGCCACTGGGTTTCATCAGAAATTCTGATGAAACCCAGTGGCAATGGGTGAAAGCGCTTAACTTACTTTCATTTTTCATTTTTGTCTCATTCGTATTGTGGTTTTGTTCGTGCTTTAATAAATTAGTGGTATTTATGCTTTTATTATGGTCGGTGTTCATTTTGGGTTAATGTTTTGAACTATTCTTTGGGCACTCATAAGTGTTTTCGCAGTTTTTATTTACGTAGCTATTTGTTTGAGTGTTTTACAGTTTGGCTATATGGTTGCATCTCTCACATGTGTTGGAATTTGTTGGGAGGAGGAGAGGGCTGTCTGTGGACATGAGGCAGTTGTAACATTGCCTCAAGATTCCCAGATTCACCAGCTGGACTGGAGAGGAGATTGACAACTGACCTTTGGACATGCTAGAATAGTATTGGGAATTCCTTTATAATTGGAAAAAAGGGCCAATGGGGAACAAGGTACTCAAGGCGAGTTTGTGAGGGTGTAGTGCTTTTAATTTTGTAGTGCAGACTTATATAATTGCTTTAGTGTGCAAGTGCCAGGTAACTTAAATGCAATGTGTTACAGGTAACTTAAATGCAAAAATGACAAACAGTAACTTTCTTTCAAGTGAAACAAGGAAATATGTACAGTAAGCAATGCAGATATCACTAGGGATCCACAGAAGTGCTGAACAGCCACGTTTTAGGTGAAATTAGCATTTCAGGGAAATAACAAGCAAATAAACAACAAGCATATAAACAAAGCTAGATTCAGCAGGCCTGGATCTAGTCTATGCTACAGCAAACAAGGTGTACCAATTTCAGTAAGAAACAGTTCAAATATGCAGGCACTATAAGCCTTTAACCAGAAATTCCCAACTCAGAAGGGCAGAGTCCAGCCTCTCCTCCCACAAGAGTGCAGACCACAAACCTTCTTAATGTAAAATAACTGGCCTAAAGCCCAAGTGCTTAAACCAGAACTAATACACTTTTAGAATAACAGACACTGAGCCCTCAGTCAGCAGTTCCCAACTTAGAAGGATGTAAGCTACCTGTCCTGCCACCACAGTGCAGGCCACAAACCTTCCTAATGTAAAACAACTGGTCTGAAGCCCAAGTGCTTAATCCAAAAGACTTAGAATGATAGCTACTCTTTAATCAAGTTACTACCAAGCAGTAATAAATACAATTGAATACTTTAAAGAATGCCTGGATTAGTGCTCAAGTTATACAAACAAAGCTAGATTCAGCAGGCCTGGATCTAGTCTATGCTACAGCAAACAAGGTGTACCAATTTCAGTAAGAAGCTGTTCAAATATGCAGGCACTATAATTCTTTAACCAGAAATTCCCAGCTCAGAAGGGTAGATTCCAGCCTCTCCTCCCACAAGAGTGCAGACCACAAACCCTCTTAATGTAAAATAACTGGCCTGAAGCTCAAGTGCTTAAACCAGAATTAGTACACTTTTAGAATAACAGACACTGAGCCATCAACCAGCAGTTCCCAACTTAGAAGGATGTAAGCTACCTCTTCTGCCATTACAGTGCAGACCACAAACCTTCTTAATGTAAAACAACTGGTCTGAAGCCCAAGTGCTTAAACTAAATGGCTTAGAATGAGTTACACCAAGCAGTAATAAATACAATTGAGTACTTTTAAGATGACACAAAAGCAAAATAAAGTAGGAAAAAACACAAATACAGTAAAAGCAGATACATTTTTTTTTTGAGTGAGCAAATGAGATGGGTCATGCGTTTTGAGTCTGTGAGTGTGGTTCTCCTTTAATCAACCAAGTACCACAATCTCATCAACACATTTAAAGGCAATTCTTCATCTTCTTCTTTCGGCTTTTCCCTGTTAGGGGTTGCCACAGTGGATCATCTGTCTGCTCATGATTGGCAATGGAGTTTTACAGTGTCGAGTTGCCAGCCTGGCGTCCAACCTTCCACAGAAGGCACACACATGCACACACTCACACCTAGGGCCAAATTAGAGTGTCCAATCCACCTACTGCATGTCTATGGGATGTGGGAGGAAACCGGAGCACCCAGACGAAACCCACGCGACCACAGGCAGACTCCGCACAGAAGGCACCTTGGCCGAGAATCGAACCAGAGAACCTCTTGATGTGAAGCTGCAATGCTAACTGCTGCACCAACATGGCCACTCAACACATTTAAAGACACATTTAAAGACAATTAATGCATCTAAAATAAAATGCATCTGTTGTTTCTGTCATACGCCAATCAGTCCCTCAATTTACACTGGGTTCTCATAACTCAAGTTCTATATCTTGGATGTCAAAGTGAAGAAGATCCAGTACATACACGGAAAATGGAAAGTGCCTACATATAACTCTAATGTATATCACTTCTTTAATGTGCACCTGCATCTGAATTTAACCAAAGCTGTCCTCTTTCATTTAGACAAGTAATATAAGCCTATCCATTCTATTTACTCCAAAGAATGCAACACAGACACATAAAATTATATGTGTGTGTGTGTGTGTGTGTGTGTGTGTGTGTGTGTGTGTGTATGTGTGCGTGTGTGTCTGTATATATATATATATATATATATATATATATATATATATATATGTATGTATCTTAACACATTATGGATGCAAATATAAAAAGCATCAATGTGTGTTAACATACATTTATGGCACCATATTCTCAGTATATTAAACTATACAAAATAGGAAGACAACTGAATATTTAACACAGATAAAAATTCAGTATTCACAATATGAAATATCTGATGTGCAGTCATGCCCATACATGTCAAGCAGAGTGCCTCCTTGTCCCTCTTCAAAAGGAACCTTGATGATTGAATGGTAGATAGGAAATTCCCCCCAGGGATCATGTCAGTCTCCCTGCTAGATAGGGGTCCAGGGAAGTAAATATTGTGGGAAGAAATAGCCAGGGAATTGTTATGGCTAGGCTTGTATAGGCCCTAGGGCCGAAAGCCTAGTACCAACCAAGGAACATATGAGCCTATGAACTATATACCACTCTTGATGTTATACTAAACAGGATATATTATATCCATCTGTAAACTGTTTCTGTTTATACTGTATATCCCTTCATATGATGTAATTCATAACTTCACCAAGCTACTATCTTTAGTTTCCTCAAGATTAAAACAGAAAAATCTTCCACAAGCTATGTAAGAAAGTAAAATGCAGACCAATATTTTACTATTGCATCAAAACAACAGTTCTAGACTGCATGCTAACATTAAATAATCAAATCTCATTCACAAAATCATACTTAAGTATAATGCAACCAGCTTGTTGCTTTGTAGTAATATTAAAAAGACTTCAACCTGCAATTTGTGATGTGTACTTCTCATGCCAATTTGTGTGTTATGCATAGAAACATTACTTTTTTATTACCAGAAGCAGCCTTCCCAAGCAATAAACACAATTGTCTTTTATGTGATAAAGAAGCAAATAATTAAATCACCTCCAAGGAATCAAATCTGTAAATACAATGCAGACAATTTTATGTCTTCTGCTAATCTGAGTAAGTTGCAAACTAATTTATTTTTCTTGCCATTCTAGCTGAGCCAATGTAGCTAAGCAGAAATACTTTTCAGTCTTCCATTCAAACATATTATCTCTGCACTGGTTTTTGTTTTATTTTACTTCTGTTAAAATAGATGCTTTGAGTACAAAGGCTCCTTTCAATTTTAAGGCATGTCAGTTGCTTATCTCATTGTACCAGTTCTACAAATGAAAGTTTTGCCATTATTAGACATCCAAGAATTGGAGTCACTCTACCTCAGAGCCATTCAGGCTTAACTTGCACCTGGTGTTATTCACTATTCCACAGTCTGGTGCCACGTAACATTAAGTTGAGAAGCAAAAGAAAAAAAAAGTCAGTTTGAGAGCTGGCTGGATCTCCTAAACTGAGGAGTGATATAGATCACATTTATATGCCCCTCAACTTTCAAAATGTTGAGAAAAAAAGTCCTGGTGTCTCTACGTTTAACTCTATAGCACGCTATCTGTAGTCAAGGCCAAAAAAAGTATGCATTTCTATACCAGCATTCAGGAATGTGGGCACAGAAATCAATACTGGAACTGCTCTACATCTCCCAATAATACCCCTTAGACATTGCACCCCTTCAGGCCACCCTACCTACACCTCTGCTCTGCATGAACACAGTGTGTTTCCTAAGCTTCAAAAGCTTGCTAAACACAAATATTATGTTTTAGCGTAAACAAGCTTAAATTGTAATAGCATGCATAAGCTAATAAGAAGTAAATCTGGAAAATTGCTTAATTTGAAATTGTTGTCATGCTATGAATGCAAACATTCACTTGCAGATTAAAATACACCATTTTTCTTTAAGGTACCTCTTCAGTGGAAGGCTGACTATATTGTAACCAGTAGTATAACAAAATATATGTTATTGTTATCTTCAGAATATTTCTAAGATAATAAAAGTCCTGCCTATGACTGTCAATCCTACTTTAAAATCTCTCTCTCTCTCTCTCACACTATTATATATATATATATATATATATATATATATATATATATATATATATATATAGATAGATATATAAACACACATTTAACTAGAATTATTTGACATTTTTGCTCAGACCACATTTTTTGTTTGTCTTTTATAGTTTTCTTTCAATGTCCTAACTGGCATTTCCCTTTTCATGAAAGATCTTTTCATCTTGGTAAGACATTTGCACAAGATCTGTTGTGTATTAAACCTGACATATCTGAATATTTTCTTTTCTCTGTTTTTCCCATTAGCAATGGTTTTCCAGTTGTTGCTTCCTCCTTTGTTTTTCAGAGTTGAATAACTCTAGTCTGTGTCTTATGTCTTAGGGGCAGTATTATGGTTCTTGAAAATGAAACCACTTTGTTGGTACTGAAAATATTTCTTCTTATTTAGAAAAAGCAGTTTTATTTTGGTTGTTCATGTTACATGTTCATTTATGTTATTCTTTATTAGAACTTTTATCAAAGGGCAGCAGTCATTTCTTTTTATATGTTCTTTGTTGGAAATCTTTTTCATATCTTACAATTTTGTTGATTGCATTTAAAAGAAGGTTTGACTAAGCAGATGAGATGCTTAATGAAGTGTTTAGTAAACTTGACAATAATACATCCTAGAGGGGCTTCCAGATTTGTGTAAAGTTTAATCAAAAATCTATTGGCTCTCTTAATCCCTTCTTAAAAGTTTAATATTTCTGACAACCACTTAGTTGAACATCATAATATTATCTTCTTTTAGTTTTTCTGAAAGACCCTGGGATTCATTAATGAATATACTAAGTGTACACTGCTCTGAGTAAACAGACAGCACAAGCATAACTTATACCTTCTGTGATAGGTTCATATGTTCATAGCTTGGCACTGGGCTATCTGCCCGAAGGCATATATTAGCCCAGCCATGTTGTGCGGTATTCACCACCCCTTTAGTAGTTCCCTATACCCTTGTACTAGCAGCTAGCACCCTTGGCCCCTATCTAGTAGTGCTGTTGGTGTGATCCCCGGTGTGAACTTTCTGTTACCCATCCACTCATCAAGGTTCCTCTTGAAGAGTGATAGTGAGGGGCTCTGTCTTATGCAGCTCGGGACCCTGTTCCATAGTAAGGGAAGTCTCTGCGAAGGGAATCTATCCCTCCAGCATGTTCTATTCATTGTTGTGTTGAGGTTTATATTCCTAGAGCGTGTAGCTCGAGTAGATTTGGTTTTGCTAAGATGGAGCATGTTCAACAGTTCTGGGTTGGACATGGCTCTGTACATTAGACAGAGATCGCCTCTGAGAAAGCGGTATGCAACAGAGAACAGTCTTAGCTTTTTCAGTCATGCTGCATAGGGCAACTGTTTGAGGCCAGTAATCCTCTTGGTTAGGTATCTCTGTGGCCTCTCCAGCTGCTGGAGATTTCTAGCCAGGTACATTCCAATTGGTGCATTGTACTCAATAATGGGTCTGATGAGGGGAAGAGTAGAGGGGCACCATTACATCCTTAGATCTTGATGCAAACCATTTCGTGATCAGATGGGTCACATAGAAGGATTTTCTAACCACTTTGGCGACATGGTTATCAAAGGAAATCTGAATATCTTCTTGGGTCCCTAGATCCCTTATTTCTTCTTCAGATTTCAGGGGATTACCTCCTATGTTGTAGTTTGTGGGTACTCTGTTTTTTTCCAAAGGGGATTACTATGCATTTTTTTTTTGCATTTAGCTTGAGACCATGGCTTTGACACTATGCATCAGTCTCATTTAGGCCCTTCTGGAGGATCTCCATGTCAGCCGGAGACTCTATTATAGCACCCAGTTTGCAGTCATCCGCAAACTTAGTGAGCCATAGCCCTTCCGTGCTTGTCTGTACTTCTGAAAAGTATATGCCAAGCAGGAGGGGCCCCAGGACAGAGCCCTGAGGCACACCATTCATTACTGGTCTGGATTCGGACATAGATCTTGCTACTATTACTTTATGGGATCTGTCTGAGAGCCAGTTTGCAATCCATCTTGTGACATAAGGGTTTATGCCCAGGCTGGTGAGCTTATCAATAATACCTGAATGGGAAATGGTGTCAAATGCTTTAGCAAGGTCAAGGTAAGCCGTGTGTACCTCCTTTCCCTTATCTATAGCCTGAGTAACTGTCTCAAAGAAATCCGCCAGGTTCAGGAGGCATGATCTGCCCTTGAAGAAGCTGAACTGTGTGAGGTCCAGCTACTGGAGGTTCCCAATCTCTCCATTTATGAATTCCATAATGATTCGCTCCATAGCCTTACAGATCAGACTGGTCAGGCGTATTGGTTGGTGGTTCCCAGGGTCAGTTGTGGCCCCACCCTTGTGCAGCGGGACCACTGTTGCTGTGCGACATTCTATGGGCACATATCCTGTGGAGAGGCTGAGACTGAACAGGGTATTAAGATGTGGGGTTAATTTCTTTTGGAGCTTGCGTATGACACAGCCTGGGACACCATCTGGTCCCATGGAGGCAGTGTTTTTAGCTTTAAATAGAGCCTTGTTAACCAATGTATCAGTAATAATTGGACTTACACAATCCCCTGGAATGGTGATAGGCCCTGTAGGTGGTGAGGGGGGGAGAAATTTGCACTGAACCTGTCAGCCAAGATGTTGGCAATGTCAGAAGGGTCAGTGTATTTTGTTCCATTTTATACTAGCTCAAAACAGACCTGAGCATTGCCATTTAGGTTTTTGACTTAGCCATAGAAGACCTTATGGTTATCCTTGACATTCTTGGCAACTTTCTTTTCAAAATTAGCTTTAGTTGACTTGATGAGGTCACCCTACTTAAACTGGGGCAGTAAATAAGCAGCCTCTATCCTCACCACTGTCTCCGGTAAGGGAGTGTCACTGAAAGCAGGGAGAGAACCCACCATTTCCCCTAAGCGTACACTGGAAACAGGCTCCAGACCTGGGACTGAACTGTTTGCTTCAGTCCAGATCCCCAAATGAGTCTTCACACTACCCACTGCAGAGCACTGTGTCCCTTTACCCTTTTTGTGTTTTCTGCACCTTTTATATTTTTAGTGTATTATCAAAGATGTTAAGAAGAAACTTGTTTTATGTTTTGTTTTCCTTCAGTCTGCCCTCCATATCTGGAACAGATGCTTCTATGTCTTATTATCAGTTGCTCAGCAAATTTTAAGAATTTCATATTTACTTACTACACTTTCACTGTTTATGTTTATTACAAATAGCAAATGTAGCCATTTGCAAGTTCAAGTCCTGCAAAAGATCGCCGTCTGTTGAATGTCTTTATTAAATGATATGTCCTGTTGCGTAAACTCTGAAGTTCTCATTTTATACTATGATCCAAATGAGTTCTACAGATAAATAAAGTAATACGTCCATACAATCCAGCTGATGACAGTATAAATAATTTAAAGCACAACAAAGACACTGAAATATGTGGAATTGCAATACACTATTAATTCCTGAAACCAGTTACCTACAAGAAATAATGAAGTAATAGAAAAGATGCCACAGAAAGTCAAAGAAAATTAAGTGATACCCAGGGCCATTACTTTTTTAAAAACATTTTTTATTGATCATGACAAATCATGAATCAGTATGAAGTTGTGTAACTAGAGATCTCCATACCGAGTTATTGTGACACTGATCCAGTCTCATCTCAGGGAGGGGATTCAATTTTGTACTCAATTATAATCATATGGATGAGAACTGACCACCACAAATTCCATCCCTTTTATCTTACACACAACAGACCCAAGTAGTATGCTTATGAATATGTTATCTGAATAATGAATGCTTGATGGAGAATCTGGGTATATCTGAGACTGTGCAAGTTAGAGCAGTGGTGATAGCTTATGGAACTTGTCAGGTTATAATGAAAAACAATACATTATTAAGACAAAATAGGCGATTGCCTAATGGACTTGGAAACTGAAAGATGCTGCACAACTGTGTTTTATATCAAATGAACAATGAAACAAAACTACCCATGTAAAGATGACAAATTTGTCTGAGAAACCATGATAAAAATGTAGTATATGCATTTATGCTCTGCTTTCTGCAGATGAATATTTTTTGATCTTACTAAATTAGTGTATCGGATTGTAAAATGAATAGTTAACCTCATTAACTGGTTATTTTTAATTAGATATGGTATTATCACTTTTTGTTTGCCAGACACAATAAGTTTTATCTATGAGCTGGCTTTTTGCAGCTAGAGTTTCACAGACCCTGCAAAATGTATTGGCTTCAGGTAAAAAAGGTAATATATATGTAAACTAAATACAATGGGCTAATGGAAAAGTGACATCACTTTAAGGATCATCAGATTTGCCTGTACCAAAGGAGGTCATTGAAAGTGGCAGCAGCAGCTTAGAGATGTATGTTGAACAATAAACAACTCCATATTGTACAACATCAGTTCCTCAAATGTATTTGTTTGAAAAACAAATTCAAGAAAAATCTTCTTAGTGTACTCTATATGATTTCTAAGCTGATGAAATAAAAAAACAAGACTGTGACAACAAAACAGAAGAATGAATATGCAAACAGCGGTAAGCATATGAAGTTATAATGAGATGCAAATAGGCTAATGAGTCCTTCTCCTGCCTATTTGTGATTCATAATCAGAACTTCAAGCATTTCCATACCATCCTCAGATTTGTTATACAATTGGAATTGTACCTTGTCTATGTACTTTGCAATCCACGATGAAGCTGTCCCTTGCTGTCCCTTCTGCTAGCCTTGCTGTTTCGGAGTGTGATATGCTTGTCTCAAGGAAGGCAAAATTGGCTGTACTCAGCAGCTGCTCACCAGCCAAGAAAGCAGAGATATATGCATAGAATAACTCAGTATAATTTTGATAATCAAGAGATACTCAATAGATTTAAAATGGACAGGGATATTGTAAGGGTCTTAGTGGATGCATTGCCTTCTTATCCATGTGCACACAATGTAGTCCTCACTATATGTGCCATGGGGGCCTCCATCGATAGACAAGGGATACTTTGGGTATCTCACAGGCTTCTGCTTTAAATCATATGTTGGCCAGTCTTGTATGTACGCTTGGCACATGTGGATAAGTAGATGTATTTCTTGGGGTCACCCCAGGGCTCAGCATAGACTATGAGTGCCTTTCATGAGATGGCACATGTCCCTGAGATACATGATGTGATAGATTGCACCCATAATGTAATTAGGACCCATCTCTTCCACAGGTTGAGAGTACTGCAATAAAAGGGCTACCATTCCATAAATTGCCAGTAAAGTGTGTGATACATAGGGTGCATCACCAAAATCTCTGCCCAGCATCCTGACAGTACACATGATTCCCATATCTGACATTGTACCTCACTGTACCACCTCTTCCTGCATGGTAGGATGCCTTGTGGTCATTGTGTTGATAAGTGGAAAGATATATATATATATATATATATATATATATATATATATATATATATATATATATATCTATATTTATTTATTTATTTATTTATTTTATTTAAGCAGTTATTCATGGTAAAATGCATTGCTGAATATTAAGACTCTTTTTATCTCATTATGCTTCCCTTCTTTTCTCTCTCTCTTTCTCTTTTTTCTTTTCTTTTGGGTAATGAGGATGACACCAATGAGAAATCCAAGTGGACTAGTTGAAGACAGTTATAACACAGCCCTGTCCTACACCCATATTGCCATTGAGAGTGTGTATGGAAAGATGAAGTCAAAATTCAGATACCTGGATGAGTCTATGTGTGTCCTTCAATATGACCTGGCTACTGCATGCACAATGTTTACTGCATGTTACATTCTGTATAACATGATCATGCTCCAGTCTGGTGATGAAGTCACCTTTGCTGCCACTGTTTTCTCTCCAAATATGAGTAAAGATGACAAGATGTCAGCAGTATAAAGGATTCAGCGCAGCAGGCTTGAACATAGCATATGGCTGTGCAGGTAAAGGGATGGCATCAAGTCCAGAACTATGGACCATGACATTCCGATTAGAGTTCCCTTAGTTTCTTGTAAAAAACACATAGAGTACAGTTAATGCATGCAGTGATATATGTGGGTGCCCTGCGCTGTGTGGTACATGGTCTGCTGTCACTGTTCATCAGGCATTCCCTCTCATCTTTAAATATATATATATATATATATATATATATATATATATATATATATATATATATATGTATGTATATATATATATATATATATATATATATATATATATATATATATCTATATTTTTTTTTTTTTTAGAACAAGTACTCCTTTTATGCCTTAGTACTCACTGACTCCTGTTCAGCAATGTTGTAAGGCATCATATAAGGAAGATCACATTTTTAAAAGTTTTACACAATACATTCTGCTGAAGTGGTGTTCCTAAGTATGAATGTATTGAACGTCCTCAAGTGGTACAATTAATAAAAAGTGATATGTTTGTATTTAATATGAGTTCTATACCATGCAATTTTACAACAATGGTAATGCATAGAACATTCATGGTTAAAATCACTACTATCTTAAGTTATGAATCTCAGCTTTCTTTGCACACTTCCATAAAGTTTTGTGCAATACCATTATATGAATGAAATGCATGCTGTGTAAAAGTGTCCTTAGTGTAGACATATTTTTTTAGCTTTTCTTTTTATTTACTTTATTAATAACTAATTTCCTTTTGAGTTAAACATTGGCATCTATGTGTGAAATTCAAATTGTAAGTAATAGAAATATCACACTAGAATCACAGTAACTCCAAGGTCAAATGTGTCATACACCTCTCCAAATGATAGGGTATGTGATGGTGCAAGAGATTTTGATGAGGATCTGTCATGAGAACTGGGTGGCGAGCTGGTCCAGAGTCATTGCTTACTTTAAACAGTGCTCCTGCAGATACAGTGACCATTGAAATGTTGGTACTTACTACAGTGAGTCCCAAACATGTAGACTGAATGGCTGGAAAAATTGACTTATACATACCAAGTCCAAAATAGCCATTTCCCAGAATATTCTCTTTTTTCCTAGGCATGGTGATCTCAGCATTGGTATTTATAAGTATGGGAGGTACAGGTTATTGCCCCCTTTTAGAAGAGAAGTTTAAATGAGAAGAGAGATGTTCAAGATTTACTCTTTGCCTGGATTTTCAATCTGTTTTTATGGTCTGTTGGCACTAGGCATTACAAGTGCCATTTCAATAGGGAGCATGAAGACACTGAGCTGACATCGCTGCAGGAGAGGACCTTGAATGACAGGAACTCTTAGCTGAAGATGAACATGAGATGTACTTCCTTGAGAAGTACTTGTAGTCACAAATCCAGACAGTATCCCATCTTCTTTCCCCCTCCAAGACTGCTTCCTACTTGAGTCTGGTAAATCCTAACTAGTGTATAAATGGAGGGGGCCATGGATGTTGGTGTGCAACTGTATTATGCATCAGTGTAATCATGGCATTATCATTCTGCCATTTCAATGTACTGCTAGATATACCACACGTCCTGCATCACTCTGACCATTTCAAGCTAACTGTCTGTGGCAGTGCTATGAATCCTAATAATGACATGGCACATTTGCTGCTGGGCACCCGATGCTTTATGTGTTGCCTGGGGTAGATGTGAGAAGTTATTTATTTATTTGTTTATTTATCTTTGTATACCAGGGAAAGTCCAGCTGAAATAAAAATGTTTTTCAGAGGAGGCCTGAGTTGGAAAGCTTCACATTTAACACCAGTTTTAACACATGATATCAGAAGGAATGCAAAATATAGGTAAGTGTACATAAACAGGAGAAGAAAACTTTATGATAGCTTACATAAACTATTAGAAACAGATCATGCACATAGCTTACATAGGCATATACAGTGCTGATCATTCATTAGAAGCAGACACAAGCTTGTGATAGGCTTAGATACAGAGATATAACATTGCAGAAGATACTGTAATATTACCTGCTGTCTCTAGCAATGAAAATAATGACAAGGAGAGGCAACTTACCTATGGAAATATTTGAAGGGGAAGATGTTTAATAATGAAATATAATGTGATATGTTAGTAGTAGATTAGCTATGAAAGTGCAGTTACATTTAAGATTGAAAAATAAAGTAATAAGGAAAGTTTGAATGGTTGGTGTGCCTAAACTATTATAAGGAGCATTAGTTTTGGATAGATGAGTAGAGAGAGTGAAGAAACTGGAACAGAGGTCAAAGGTGAGGTAATGGTCGATCTAGTCAGAGAGAAAAGAGATTCAGTCTTGTCATTAGAGCAAGTGATTGGTATAATTCCTGTAAACAAAGTTACTCCTTGTGGTTTAGTAGGAATCTTTCTGTCCCAATGGAGAAAAAGGGAGAAGTGAAAAAAAAAGAAGTATTTTGAAAAAAGTTACCAGTTGAAGCCAAAAATGTATTGCAGCTGGGAGCTGAACAGTAGCCAAGATGTGCTTCCTCATTGTGTGCAGATGTGGCAGTTTCACATTTTAACAGTGATTTTGTGTCAAATATAATAAGTCCATGCCAGCATTTAGTTCACTATAGAAATATATGCTGCTGTTTTTGAACCAGCCTTCCTGAGCAGACGTGTTCCTACTGCAACCATTGGTATTAGCTAGTGTCCATTCCACCTCAAATTATTACACACACCCCCATCGTCTGTGTTACAATCATTCTCCAGCATGGAGAGGAGGTATTCTTCACTTGGTGTTAAAGGGATAAGTGTAGGAGGTTTGCCACAGTACTGGTATGGGCAATTGGTTTGCCTCTTACTTACATTTTCCTCAATCCTATCTGATAAAAAAAAATAATAAGTTTAATCTTCTTCTATTACTGTAGTTAGTGTAGCACATTGTTATGACTATGTATATCTACTTCTTTGTACTTATTTAGTATGTCTTACTGTATTTTATTGTATGATTTAATTCTTGCCATTACCTTGTTCTTATATAATACCAAACATCCTTGTTCATGTATAATGTCAAACTTTCTTGAACTTTTTGGAGCTTTTCTCCCTGGGCCTCCACTGAAAATGGGTTCCTGTCCCAGTCAGACTTTCTCTGTAAACAAATGTTGAATAAATAAATATCCTTTTCCCCCTTCATACATTATATTAGGGTGCAGTTCCTTCCAATACCATTAATATCCTTAATCACTTGATTCTAGGCCTTTGCACTCTCAGGTTATTAGGGCCCCCCTTTTCAAAAAAGTGATATTCCATATGACCTAAGGGCTGCCAAGAGGATGCAGTTCTCATCATGGATAAAATTATCCTTTCTCTACCTTGATCTCTGGTTTTGCTTCAACACTGCACCTAAAAGAATATGCCACAGTCATACACAAAGAAACCTTTGACATAATCATCTTTTAAACAATGTAAGCAGGTCTGCTATCATCATAAAAAAATAGGTTAGATTACACTAAACCCATAATTATATATATGAGCAAACTCTCAATCCAAACACTTTATACCTTCATCATTTTGATTGCATTTGCAATAGTAAGTCAAGCAATTTGTTAACAGCCCTGTCCTTCCCCTATCACTTTCTTGAATTCTTAATACTGTCACTCAGCAGTCACACTCAGGAACCTCCCAATAAAGATATGTACGTTGTGCCAACAAAGCATCCCTGACACTTCAATATTTTACAATTAAATCATTAAAGTTCTACCATATGTGCACAGTCACTAAATTACAGCAAAATAAACATATTTTTCTTAGTGATCACTATGCATTTTTACTGCTACTTTAGTGAATGTCTATTTAGAAATGACAGTTTTACAGTAGTCATCCAACTATGTCCATCATGTCAGTAAAGCAAACATTTCTTCAAGTTAACACAGTAATCTAACATCATTTTGAACTGTTTCATGTTAGTCTGCAATATTTGTAATATTTATTGCTTACTCTAAATAGTCCACAGTTTCTTAAATCATTTGCTACCTAACTCAAGTAATCAAAAGTTAACATGGTGGTGTTAAATTTATTTGCATAAGTTCAGGGTCATTAACATGTATAGTATGCAGATTAATCCCTTTTATGCATATCTGTATGAGTCGCAGTAAATCATGAATGTGTAAAGCAAGTCATTTTATTTTATTTTTTATTTTTTATTTTACATTTGTTGACTTTGATAGTCCGACTGGATGCATGTCCATTTTCAGCGGAGGCCCGGGGAGAAAAGCTCCAAGGGTAAGCAGATACAGCTTTACATAATACCAGCATTACATATTACAAATAGACTATTTACAGAGATTACATAAGTAAGCAAGTTAAACAAGTTCCACAGGTTACAGTTAATCCTGAGCGCAAGTCAAGATTAAATTAAATTACACAGTAAACTGGTTAACAGATTTTTACACATTCTTGAGAGAGTTAGCCAGGCTTAATACATTGGCAAGTCATGAACGGACCCTTGGGGATTTGAAAATACACTGGGGATGGTTGTGGAGTCCCCAGCATTTCCCAGCAATGCCTGGAATGCCTGGATAACTTCAGTTATTCCCTAGATATTCCCTTAAGGTGATAATGTTTATAAATGGGAAAACAGAGTCATATGCTTAACAGTATGCACAACCATGAAGCATAATCCTTGTCAATCCAATGTCATCTAGCAGACTTTATCAACACAAACTAATTAACATTTACTAAATATTGATACTAGCATAGTCTCCATGATTTATTTTACCAGAAATAAAAAAAATAAATAAAAAACAGTAATACTGCTGTTGCGCTGCAGAAGGACATTCAGGTATAATACTCCAAAAAGATACTAACAGCAAGGCATACAAGCATTAAAAGTTGTAATTAGGATAAAAATTAATGATTTTATTAAAGACTTTTATCCACCATATAAATAAAATAAGAATGTATTCCTTAAAGGAATGTCTAGATTTTTGCCTCATATTTTTGGTCTGTTCCTCATAAAATTTGTAGCATTCTGACAAATCATGGAGGATTGAAGTTGATAACTAATTACATACATACATTTGAGGGTCAGACTTGATAATCTTCAAAAGGGCTCCTGTTACCTGATTGAACATTTAGATTAGTGAATACCTAAACGTCGATCTGGTAATAGCAAAAGCAAAAAAAAGCACGAATGGCTGATTTAACACAGGGAAATAATTCCCTTGGCCGTTATGCAGGTTTTGCCCCTTTCCCTACTATAAAGCTATCTCAGAGTTGGTATATTTAGTTAGGGGATGTGGGGGGCGAAGTCTCCCACTTCATTTGGTTTAATTTTTTTTTTTTTTGCAGCCGAGGGAATTTATTCCCTACATTAAATCGGCCATTCACTGTTTTAATTTTTTTTATATTACCCGTTCATTATTTAGGTACTTGCTAACTTAAACATTCGATCGGGTAATATAGATGCCTTTAAAATATGCATGTTAACACAATACTGTTATTCTAGCAACTTTCTATGCTTATAAGAGCAATATTTAAAATCTGTCCCTATTTTTGGGCCTTTGTTCCCCATTATTTTATGCTTTATCCATATTTCCTGAACTAAGAGGCTGAAAGGTATGCAGGGGCATTCCTGCCATCAGCAA
Source organism: Protopterus annectens (assembly GCF_019279795.1). Classification (NCBI taxonomy): domain Eukaryota; kingdom Metazoa; phylum Chordata; order Ceratodontiformes; family Protopteridae; genus Protopterus; species Protopterus annectens. The sequence goes on from NC_056744.1 coordinate 487,841,318, forward strand.
CTTTTTCTACATTCTGTAGTATCATCCGACATGGTGACATAGTCTCTCGTGAAAATGATAACAGTTGCTGATGTGCTTATCACCTAATTATATGAAGCCACATTACAGGAATCCGGTATATATTTTGCAAATTGCATGCATATAAACCCATAAAAAAGAATGCTACTCAAGTATATTTAATCCTTTAAATGAAATGTTCGCATTACTGAAACAAACTAAATTTCAAATTAAAGGTAAAATAAGAAGCAATACATTATCAACTGAGAAGTCTCAAAAAGGCATTAACAGAAAAAATATACAAAGATGAATCTCATCAAAGTAACAAAAAACTAAGAACTCAAATTGTTACATAACCTTCTTCAAACTAATAACATCTTACCAAACATGACCTGGCAGTATTTAAAAAATTAAGTAATAACTCAGAGCAAGCACAAGAAATATTATTTTATGGCATCCAAGTGAAATACATTGGAAACAAAAAAAAAAGGATAACTGCAATATGTGGGAGCCTGATTACCATTCAATCCTTTTCCACAAAATCATTCTGTAAACTGCAGTATAATATATATCATGACCTCATAACTTACCATGATACATATTTCTGAGTAATGAACATCATTAAAAAGGCATGATAAGAAAAGCATTTATCTTATAAACATACTGCTATTTGTATTTTCACCACTCAGTGCATATTATAAAACACATACCCCCAGTTCATATGTTTGTCATAAACCAATCCAATGCCATTTCAACAAATAAATAAATAAATACATTTTCATACAATTCACTCATTAACACATATGAGTCCCAGAAAAAAAAAAACATATCCACGTAACACAAACCATTAGAAATTATTTTTAAAAAGAATGAACAGCTTAAAATAAACTAAAAGAAAACCAAGATGCAACAACATATAATTACCAAAACCTAAAAACTTGTATACATTTCTTTTAAAATCTATTATTCAAAGAGGTTTTAATATAAAACAATAGCAGAAAGTTGGTTTGGTTGTTCATATGAATGTTTTTATATGAATGTCTTTTGTTAATTAAAATTTGTTAATTAGGGAGGGGTTACTAGTATTTAACCTCAACCTTTCATTGAGTCTAACTGTTTTGTCTGAGGAAGGAGGGTTAGTGAACCTTCCGAAAGTTCTTGGTTAATAAAGTGCTAACACCATTGTTTTTAAAAGCTATCGCCTGCTTATTGGAACATTTATTACTTCTGCACTCAGCTTCCTTCGTGGTTTTCTTTTTAAAGGTTTGTTTTGCTGTTTTTGTCTTAAACGTTGAGGTATGGCTCACGTTGGAAGCAGTTCGATGCAGAACCCATTGTTCTCCCAGGATCGGAGATTCTAATAGCGTAAACGGAATCGGAGAGGGTGAAGAAGTGAATACTGACGGTGACTTGACCACGCTGATTCACCTGCTTTTAGGCAGGATGGATACGTTAACACAACGTATTGATCGTTTAGATAATAAGACCGGAAGGACTGAAGAGTCGTACGGAAGCGGAGGAGATACCGGGTCTCAGAACAACACAAGGGACAACGCTAAGGAAGTTATGGATTCGAACAAAGTGTCTAGAGCTGCAGGACGTAACAGAAGTGGCTTAACAGTCGAAGAGACAATCGAGACTAATTGTTTGAATGCCACTTCAAACAGCGATACACAAATTCCACCAGGTCAAGGACACTTGCCCATGCACAACACAGGGCACACACAAGGTACTGTAATGAGAAGTAGGTTGCACGATTCGGCACCTACTATAGATTTGTATTTGAATAAGAAGAACTTTTTCAATGACAGTTATGATTATAATAATGAAAGTGAACTGTGTTTGGGAGCTACGGGCTCAGTATTGGACAATATTAACATGCTCATCAGCAATTTTGATGCTAAATTATTTAAATGTAAAAAATTACAATTAGAAATTGCTTATTTAGAGGAGTGCATAGAAAGAAAAATTGTTCCCAAAGGGCTCAGGCAATGGCGTTTTCCAGTAGGTGTGATTGAAGGGTCTCCATTTCATTATGTATTGCTTGACCTTTTTGATAAACAGAGCGTTGAGTTCATGAGAATATTGATTCAGCATTATGATGAACAAATAAACACCCTAAGAGAGGAATTAGCTGGGTTGGAACAACAAATTAAAGAGCACCAAGATTTCTTGAGGTATAAATATGATTATGCATGCATTTTCACAAGCATAGAGGCCACTACTAGTAAGCTATGTGAAAACAAGAAAAAGAAAATTAGGAGAGATGTCCAACAGTATAAGGCCAACGTGGCCTACCCAGCACCTCCGCAGGTGGGTAAAGCTAAGAATACTAACAATATGAACAAGGTGAAAGCTAATGGAATCCCTTCTAAAAAAGACCGATATGATTTGCCCAGAGTAGGGCAGGCAGCGCATTGTTTAGATGATTTTCTGAATAATGAAGAATTTAATAACCAAGGGGAAAACCTTAGGGGGGATGGTTTAGAGGATGATGTGGAGGTTATAGTCATGTCAGACAACGCGGGCATAACACCCCCACCACAACAAGGAGCTTCTAATTATAAAGGAGGTGAAATTGGTGATAACCACAATCAGGGTTTTTGGGAAGGCCGGAATTCACACCAGATGAATTTGAGGTCAAAGAGGATGGGGACATCAGGCACCAACCTAAAGAGCAAGCAGAACCAGGGAAGGCTATGACAATTGAAGAGGATTACCCTGTGGTAGTATGTAGTTCAGAAGGAGATTTTAGGATTTTTAATTACACTACCTTGAACATCACCAAGGACATGGCGGATTTCTTCTCTAAAGGTTTAGGATTTGTCCCTGATTCCCACATGGATCTAGTTAAAACCTTAATAGACCTCAAATTGTTCGTTCGTAAATTGAACTTGAAAACTGTTTTAGGTAGGGATTCAGCTTTAATTAACCCTTTTAGAATAGCTAGCTTGTTTAACCCACCCCTCGTCAATCACCTGAAATCATTCGAAAAGGCTCATGTAGCTAGATTTAAGACACTTAGCAGAGGGTAAACATAGTAAAAGAGGAGTATCCTCAACATTTCCAGCGAACAGCGGACTTCTTGACTTTAATTCAGGACTGTAACATACGGGTGATGAAACCTGATAAGGGTAATGGGCTCATTTTCATGGATAACTTTGATTATGTAAACAAATTATCTGCCCATTTAAATAACGGCCCGTATGAAACAATCAGTTTGAATGAAGTTAACAAAGCCTTTAGTTACATCAGAAATGTCATCGAGGATCTATTTTTGGAGGAGTTTATTGACCAGGACATTCACACTTACTTGTCCATGTTAGCACCAAAAATGCCAAAGTTTTTTGGAGTCCCAAAAATTCATAAATCCATCATTGAACCCCCGTTTAGACCAATTGTTGACAGCAGGGGGTCTATTTTAGTGGGGTGTGCTAAATACGTGGATACAATTCTTAAACCACTTATAAAAACTGAAGAACAAATTTGTAGGGACTCGTGGCATTTTTTGGAAAACATTAATAAAATAGTCTATGATCCCAATTTTATTTTCTTAACAGTGGACATAAAAGACCTGTATACGGTGATTCCGCAACAATTGGGAATTGAATGGCTACGGTCTTTCATGGAAGGTAAAAAGGTACCTCAGAACATTATTTATATCACTGAAACGTTAATGGAACTGATTTTAAAATACAGTTTTTTCAATTTTAATGGGGTCACCTATAAACAAACCACAGGCGTAGCCATGGGCTCCCCGTGTGGTGGAGCATTTGCCAATTGTGTCATTGCACAATGGGAAAACATGTTCTTATTTACTAATGAAGTATATAAAAAACATGTCGCCTGGTACACCAGATACCAGGACGACATGTTTTTTCTGTGGAACGGCCCTGTTGATGACATAAAGGGCTTCATCGACATTATGAAGACTTTTACTAGTTTTCTGGATTTTACCTTTGAAGTTAATGTCAATGAAATAAATTACTTGGACATACTGCTTGTTAAGGACTATGGGGAATCGAGATTTATGAGTAGTATTTATCGCAAACCCACGTATTCCAACGGGTTTCTACATTTTAGTAGTTGCCACCCTTACCATCAAAAGAAAGCTGTGGTCAAAGGACAGATGGTAAGGGCAGCACGTATGACCACTAGAGACGTGGATTTAGTTAAGGAATGCGATAAATTAACTAGCATGTTCATCAATAGGGGTTATCCGCAAGTACTTCTTATTGAAATTAAAAGGGAAGTAGAAGGCAAAAGGAGGGCTGGCCATTTTCGGCCTATTTTGAATTCAGAGTATTTTTATAGTAATATGGAAGACGACAACAAGGCAATTGAATTGGGGAATATAGTTAGGAAGGATGTAGGAACTAAGTTTTTGTGTACGTTTTCTGTTGATCATCATTACATCAGGGACATTCTACAGAAGAATTGGTTAATAATTAAAGAAGACAAACAGCTAACTGACCTATTAGGCATAGTTCCAGGATTTACTTTTAGAAAAGGTTTGTCGCTGAAGTCCCTCTTGGAGAGGAACAATAATAAAAAAACATTTTCTAACAGGTGTCAAGGGATGACCCGATGTGGGACATGCCGTCAGTGCAAATGTATCCTAGAGGGGTTCCAATTCAACATCAATGGGAACATATACAAAGTTATGGGCAGCTTTAATTGTGAGTCTAAGGCAGTCGTTTATGTTGCCCTATGCACCCTATGTTCGGCTTTCTACATAGGAAAGACTGAAAGGGCGCTTAAAAAACGGATATATGAACACCTTTATGCTATTTCAAAGGGTGACATAAAGAATGCACTAGCCCGCCATATTGTTGACTATCCGGGGCATGCTTTCCATTTTGTGGTGGTAAAACAAGTACCCACAGACTTAAATAGTGGCCCCTGGCAGTTAATTTTAGAAAAGGAAGAACTCCTTTGGCAAGTGAGAACGGCAGCGTACACTTATCCCGGCTTGAATGAGGCTATTGCCTTGTCTTGCATCCTCAGATTATTAGCCATGAGGAGATAAATTAGGTTTGATTTCAACTCTGACTGATTCCCTTGAGGTCTGTTTGGCTGCTTAGGTGCATCCTTTTTTCTCGGATGTCTGTCCACTTTTTGTAGTTTTACAGCTTTTACCTTTGCACAATAGGTTGTTTATTACTACGTATGCTAGTTAGGCTCAGGCAGACTTTTTTATGGTGACCTTTATGTGTTTTCTGATTTTATGTTGGGGGGGGGGGGAGTATCATTGTTTTATTTTTTAAGTTTTATAAGGCAACACTATTTGATATGTAAGGATTGTTTTCCTTCTGCCACACTAGTTGTTTAATATATGTCATTTATATTTATTTAGTTCATAACATTCTCTTTAGTATTTATTTGTTTGTATACATACATTGGAATTATTAGAAGGTTTATTCTATTGAGGTATATTTTATAAAAGAATGGTAGGATTTTACATATATTTGTAAACTGACAAAAGATGTCCTTCTGTTTAACCAAGACGAAAAAGTTGGTTTGGTTGTTCATATGAATGTTTTTATATGAATGTCTTTTGTTAATTAAAATTTGTTAATTAGGGAGGGGTTACTAGTATTTAACCTCAACCTTTCATTGAGTCTAACTGTTTTGTCTGAGGAAGGAGGGTTAGTGAACCTTCCGAAAGTTCTTGGTTAATAAAGTGCTAACACCATTGTTTTTAAAAGCTATCGCCTGCTTATTGGAACATTTATTACTTCTGCACTCAGCTTTCTTCGTGGTTTTCTTTTTAAATAGCAGAAAGTGGCAAGAATATTAAAATACGTTAAACTTTACATCAGGACTACAAAAAAATCCATTCATGGTCCAGGCAATTCAAACAACTTTATACAATCTGTGCAAGCCCCTATCCTGTAGAAAAAAAATATATTTTCATTTATCCTTTTTGACCAGGTTAGTCCCATTATGACACTGCCTTTTCTTCAGGGGACACTCAAGGTGGTACTTATACTGACCAGGGTATCAAGAAACTTCCCAGACTATTTTTGATACCTACCATGGTATCTTTTGCATCCACATGAGCTGCCACCAACTGAAGCAGGTAGGGCATTGGCTTCATAAACCATATGAAGCATGGCACACTGATATATTTAAACTTTGTGCACATGCATTATACCTAACCAGCGGAAATACTCTGTATTATACAGCATAAGTTCAAGCCAGGACATAGTACAAAGACAGCATTATTATCCTTCTTAGCTTTGGTCGACCAGAAAATATCAACTCAAAATATCCATGTTACATAACCTATCAAGAGCCTTTGAATCAATATCTCCCAACCTCCTCTTACTACACTGTCAAAAATTCAACAATTTTCGTAATCCATCCTTTGGATGAGACATTAAACCAAGATCCCATCTTTCTAAGTTTACGATAGCTTAGGTAGATGTAAATTATTCCACGACATCTATTCAAAAAAGTAGGGCCCTTTATTTATATACAGAAAGAAATCTTATTTACAACATATTTACAAATATTTACAAATGGCCAAATATATAAATACAAATATATTTAAAATGCTAATAATTTCCTTTACAGTCACATTCAAATTTTATCCATATAAGACCCCATTCCTTTTTCCAAAATCATAGAATACTGTGGTCTCTCTCTCTGTCTCTGCAGTTAGTGAGGGCTATTGTGTTTCACTTCATTGATATTCAGTGTTAAACTCCTAGCCTAGAGGGTTTCTGTGTATTTATAAGTGTTAGTCACATATCTTTGACTTTATTACTGCTCAGTATCCAAGTTGCTTGGCTTCTGCTACATACCCACAATCAACTGCATTACTAGCTGAGTTAAGTACAAACTTGCAGTGTTAAAGATTGTACTGCATTTTATTTTATTTTTCTGTATATTTAATTGTTGCATTGGTCTGTGTCTCTCTGTAGTTATTTATTTTTCTATTTAATTGTTTCATAGAATACTGTGGTCTCTCTCTGTCTCTGCAGTAAGTTTCCCACCTGCCCTCCCTATTCTTGTTCTGGTATTAATCTTGGTGGCTTTGGAATTGCCCGCCCCTCCTGTAAATTTGTGTTTGAACACTCCTCCTGTGTCTATCTCATTTGCTCCATCAACCGAGTACAGTGAGATCATATTTTGACTTCAGACACTCCTACCAGTCCCATATGTTCAGCTCTATCTCAGCTCTATTCCAGTCTAGTGTCACTACCTTATTCTAACTAATACAGAGAGAACATTTGTGATAGGCAAGCCACTTAGGTCCTTAATTTTGAATTATCTTCTGTTTTTCCTTTCTCCCTTTCCACTTTTCCAAACAAAAACATTTTATAAGCTTGTTTCCTGTCTTTTCTGTAACTAGTTTAGTCCTGATACAGATTTGCTGTAATCAGGGCTGTTTGTAAGCTTCTGAGCCCCCAAAGCCTTTCTGTGTTGGAGGGAAGCCGTCTAGCTTATCAGTGGGAGTGGTAAGCACTAGGTAGCCTATCTACTACAAGAATGGTTTCTGGCCCAGAAATTGTAGTTTATTGGCCATTTGGGCAGTTTTTCCATCTCCATCAACTTTCTGGTTTAACAGCCTACATTTGCGCTTGTTTCCCACCTTTCTTGTAACTAGTCTAGTCCAGATACAGATTTGCTGTATCCAGGACTGTTTGTAAGCTTCTGAGCCCCCAATGCCTTTCTGTGTTGGAGGAAAGCCTTCTAGCTTATCAGTGGAAGTGGTAAGCACTAGGTAGCCTATCTAACACAACAGTGATTTCTGGCATGGAAATTGTAGTTTATTGGCCATTTGGGCAGTTTTTCCATCTCTTTCAAATTTCTGGTTTAAAAACCTGTGTTTGCACTTGTCTCCTACCTTTTCTATAAGTAGTCTAGTCCAGATACAGATTTGCTGTATCCAGGACTGTTTGTAAGCTTCTGAGCCCCCCCAAGCCTTTTTGTGTTGGAGGGAAGCCTTCTAGCTTATCAGTGGGAGTGGTAAGCACTAGGTAGCCTGTCTACCACAAGAGTGGTTTCTGGCATGGAAATTGTAGCTTATTGGCCGTTTGGGCAGTTTTTCCATCTCTTTCAACCTTCAGGTTTAAAAGCCCATGTTTGCACTCGTTTCACACCTTTTCTATAACTAGTCTAGTCCAGATACAGATTTGCTGTATCCATGACTGCTTGTAAGCTTCTGAGCCCCCCAAGCCTTTCTGTGTTGGAGGGAAGCCTTCTAGCTTATCAGTGAGAGCGGTAAGCACTAGGTAGCCTATCTAACACAAGAGTGATTTCTGGCATGGAAATTGTAGTTTATTGGCCATTTGGGCAGTTTTTCCATCTCTTTCAACTTTCTGGTTTAAAAGCCTGTGTTTGCACTTGATTGCCACCTTTCCTGTAACTAGTCTAGTCCAGATACAGATTTGCTGTATCCAGGACTGTTTATAAGCTTCTGAGCCCCCAAGCCTTTCTGTGTTGGAGGGAAGCATTCTAGCTTATCAGTGGGAATGGTAAGCACTAGGTAGCCTATCTACCACAAGATCCAGGTACATATTCTTAGTTTTAGCACTTGAATTTGCTTATTCGTGCTCAGCACTTGTTCAGAACTTGTTGTTAGCATTAAATAAGCCACAAATTACTGCAGCACTCAACCTTCCTCCTTGCCTAGAGGAAAACCGTTTTTGTACTTACTTTCCTCACTTGCTTAGAGAAAAACAGCTGTTATACTCACTTTCCTCACTTGTCTAGGGGAAAGTAGTTTTTTATTCAGGCATGTCCAAGGGTCAGCTCCCAGTGTTCGTTCCTGTCTATCTGATGAATCTGGGCATCTTGAGGCAATGTAACAATTGCCTCATGTACACAGACAACCCTCTCCTCCTACCACCCCAAACCACAACCTGTAAGAGATGCACTTATTTAGCCAAACTGGTGGTAAAGCTTTCTCCAACCAAGACTGAATGTGACAGTCAAGAGGAGAAGCTAAACACTTGTACCACACCACACTCATCACATAGTCCCACTAAACCAACACCACCAAAATCCACACATAGAAACACAAAAACATTTGCAGAGGCTCTCAATAATACTCTGCTCAAGCAACAGAGACCTGCAAAGCAGAAATGCAAGCAACCTTCACCCCCCAACACAACCCAAATGATACATAGCCCACAGAATCAGTGTGCCAATAAACCACAACCCATAAGGCAAACCAACGTACCCAACACACTAGTCATAGGTGACTCTATAGTCAGGCACACTGATGTCCCACTCACCAGGCTAAACAAGGAGAAGGTTACTGTTAGTTGCCTGTTGGGTGGCAGGATCTGCCACATAACCCACACACTCAGGTCCCTCCACAACAAGTACAAATATGACACTCTCATTGTCCATGTTGGTGTGAATGACCTGAGATGTACCTCCCTGGACTACATGAAAAGAGACATGAAAGAGCTCTCTGACCTTGTAGCCCAGGCAGGTATGACCCTAGCCCTGAGTAGCATCCTGCCATCACCTAGAATGATACCGCAGTACAAGGTCAAAATGATTGACTTCAACAATTGGCTAAGCTTTTGGTGTCATTCAAAGGGGATCCATTATCTGTCTGCCTGGGACGACATGGTTGAAAGACCAAAATTCTTTGCCAGAGATGGCCTACACCTGTCACCCCTGGGATTCCAGATACCGGCTAAGGCTCTTGCCACCCCTTTAGTGCCTTTTTTAGGCAAGGTTCAAAGGACAAATTCACCATTATAACATAAAAAGGCAAGCAAAAACTGAGGGTAATGCTACTCAGTGCTAAAAGTCTAAATCTCAAAATACACTTACTCGAGGCACTACTTAAAATGGAGAACATCGATATTTGTGCAGTGACTGAGACCTGGTTCAAGGCTCTAGAGAGCACACCTGCATTACCAGACTATAACTCATACCACACTTTTCAGCCATCTAACCTGGACTAGAACACCAAAGACTGAGGTGTGTCCATATTCATTAAGGATATCCACACCTCCAGGTTAGCTGCGCAGCATAATGTATCCGAGGTTATCCAAGTGAAACTAACTCTGGGCAAAACAGCAGTCCAAATTGTAGCTTGCTACAGATGCCCCTACATGCCCCTGGATTCTCACACTTCTTTTCTTGATATACTGGAGAATATTAAGGTTCAACAAAACACCCTAATAATGGGCGATTTCAACTACCCCACCATTAACTGGGAAAACTACTCATGTACCAAATCCTTTGCTCAATGCTTTCTGGAATTCATAAATTCCAATGCCCTGGATCAGCTTATCCACACTCCCACCAGGGGCAACAATATCCCAGACCTAGTCATTACCAACATGAGTGACCGGTGTTCCACACCTGAAATCAACTCCTCGTTCATCAGATACAACCATAAGCTAATCACCCTAGTTATCTGCATTTTGGCCCCACCCACCATTAAGGAAACTATGGTAAAAAAAATTTCCATTGCCAACTTCATGCTTCTTAAGACAGAAGTGGCGAATTTCATGACACCCATGCAGATGGACAATATAGTTACGACTTCTGAATCCTACACAAATGCACTCTCAAAGCACTTATACGAGTGCATGGATCGTGCTATCCCAAATAGAACCAAGATGCTATCCTCCAAAAAAAAAAGAAGCCAATCTGGTGGTCCACTGCCATAAACAAACTCTACAACAGATGAAAAAAAACTGTTGCAAAAGTGAGTAAAATCCCATGAATGGAGGAGCTCACTGGTCAGCCTCAGTAAGAAGCTGAGATCCCTTATAAGATCCTCCAAAGCTAGCTATGAAAACAAAATCATGACTGATTCTAAGGGCAACCACAAAGCATTCTATAGCTATGTCAAGAATCTCAATGGCAAAACTCAGATCTGCTCTGAGTTACAGCACAACGGCACGAAAATTACAGAAACAACTGATATTGCCAACATCCTGGCAGATAGGTTCAGTGCTAACTTTATCCCCTCTCACCCCTTAAAGGGCCCATATCTATACAGGGAGAATGCAGAGTCCCTGTAATCACATCTATGCAGGTACAACCGCACTCTCTAAAACCAAAAACACAGCATCCATGGGACCGGACAACATCCCAGGCTGCGTTTTACACGAACCTCAGAATGAACTGACCCCCCCCAAGCACCATGTTCAATCATATTATCACATCAAGCTTTGTGCCCACTGAATAGTGCACAGCAACATTTATCCCACTCCACAAACAGGGAGTCACCACTGATCCTGGGAACTATCACCCTATTAGCCTGACGAGCCTGGTCTGCAAGGCCATAGAATGTATCATCATGGAACCCATAAACAAAGACATTGGTAACCACCAAACTCTGGACCGCACTGCGTTCAGGTTTGTGAAAGACAGATCATGCCTTCTGAACCTGATTGACTTCTTTGAGGCAGTCACCATAGTTGTAGACGAGGGTAAGGTGGTTTACACAGCCTATCTTGACCTCGCCAAGGCTTTCGACACCATCCCCCATTCTGGAATTATAGCTAAACTCACTAAACTAGGTAAAAATCCCTGCGTCACAAGATGGGTTTCCAACTGGCTCACTGACAGTACCCACACTGTAAAAGTTGCAGACTCCGAATTTGACTTCACACCAGTGACAAGTGGAGTACCACAGGGTTCAGTCCTGGGACCTCTCCTGTTTGGTATCTACTTCTCTGAAGTATAGGCTAACACAGAAGGCCTCTGGCTAATGAAGTTCACAGATGACTGCAAACTAGGAGCCATAGTCAAGTCCCCAAAGGATGTGGACATCCTACAGAAGGGCCTCACTGAGGCAGATGCCTGGTATCAGAGGCATGGCCTCAAGCATAATGCCAAAAAGTGCATTGTCATTCCCTTTGGTAAAAACTCTGTCCCCATGAATGCAGAATGTGTGATATGAGACCTTGGGACCCATGTGGACAGTAGTCTCTCCTTTGATAATCACGTCGCCAGAGTAGTCAGGAAATCCTTCTATGTGGCACACCTCATCACAAAAGGGTTCTCATCCAGGAAAAAAGAGGTCATTGTTCTCCTCTACTCGGCACTCATTAGACCCATTATAGAGTACAATTCCCCTTTTGGAATGTACCTCACAAGACAACTGCAGCAGCTAGAAAGGCCACAGAAGTACCACACAAAGAAAATTACTGGCCTCAAACAGATGCCCTACACTGACCGTCTCAAAAAACTCCAGCTTTACTCTGTAGCATATCGCCTACTCTGAGGAGATCTCTGCCTAACATATAAAGCTATGTTAAACCCAGAGCTGTTGGATATGCTACACCTTAAGAAATCCTGATCCCTCCGAGCTACATGCTCTAGGGACCTAAACCTTGTCACCAGAATAAACAGGACATGCTGGAGGGATAGATTCTTGTCCCAGAGACTTCCTATACTCTGGAACAAGCTACCCATCTATGTCAAGCAAAGTTACTCATTAGCACTCTTCAAGAAAAAATCTTCATGAGTAGATGGGAAATAGGAAATACAACCCGGTGGATCACTTCTGTGGCTGTTCTCGACAGGGGTACAGGAAATAAACTTTCTTGGGTGGCGTAAGCCAGGGAACCTTGTTGGCTTGGCTTACTTAGGCCCTTGGGCCGATAGCCTAGTACATACCTATGAACCTATGAGAATCAAACACTATACCTTGTGTCTGTGAGTCAAAATGCTTAACCATTATACCAACCCCCAATCATTGTACTTATCCCTTTAAATTTTCTTTTTCTGTCATTTACCTTTTTACCAATAGAATTCTTTTTTTATTTTACTATCCCCAAATGTATGCCTTTTGCATCACTTATATAAGAACCTTATTATGTCCTCTATATTATTTTTGTTCTTATCCTATGTTTCTCCTATTTCTATTACTTCCAAAATGTATGCTTTGTGTTCATTTTCTTCTTCTTTTTCTTTTTCCTTACTCTTATTTTCTTTTTTGCAATCTATCCATAAATTTCCAATTTTGTTACATTTATATCATTTCAATTCACATATTTGCATCATGTCTCATTTACCCATAGATGTAATTTTTTTTCTTTTATTACAGTTATTTATAAAAAAAAGTGTTTTTGGTTGTGCCCAGTACTTTACAGCATCCCTGTCCCCACTCCACATTTATCATGCTTGGTATATGTATAATTTTTTTTTCTCTTTCTGTTTCTAACATTATATTACAATCCCATCCACCAGTCCATAAACTCCTTTTATCACAAACTTTTGCAATGTCGAGTAATTCTTTACATAACATTTTAAAATGTCCTTTTATAGTCTCTTTCCATCTATGTTCAAAACTGTATATGAATTTTCTTTTTTATTTCCCTGTTAAATGTTTTTATTATAGAAAGATTACATGAGTTACAGTCTTTCTTTTTTTCATATTCTGCAAGAAATTTTTCCATTATAAAACAGTCTCAGATATGATGTTGCAACATGATTCTTTGTTAATAAGAATAAATGTCCTTACCTCTTGTGTTTTTACTCCCAAAGGAGTAAAGTAGGAGTAAAGTAAAGGAGGAGAAACATTCTCTCAAACTTCATACCTGTTCATCTCTCTGTATTTTTTACTTTAACCCTTATCATGTACCTCCATTTTTCATTTTCTTCTGCCTTCTTTTCTGTTACTTAGTTTTACCTAATTTTATCTTTCCTGCATGTTTTCTTTTCCACCTCATCATAATTCTTCAGGGTTGTCTCTGCATCCTCATTTTGCATTTTTTAATATAATGTCCCCCAGGAAACATCTCCTTCATTTTCTGGCTCTCTCAGCATCACCATTTCATTAAGTAAATCACCCTACAACCCTCCTGACTCTAGGGTCATAATTATACATCCATCATTTGCTGACTCATCTCCATCAAAGAGACGTCTTTGAAAAATCTCCTCAGAATCCTACAGAAATTCTTCAGTCTTGATATTTGCATTCTCCTCCATTTCTCTCACTACTCCACTATCTCCTTCTCTCACTCTGTCTGCTTCCCTGTTTCTTCTGGCCTGGCCACCTCTGCACCTGGAATGCAAACAGAAAGTGCTCCTGCAAAATGTCTCCCACTTGCAACAACAATGAGTAGGTTTTTTTATTGATATATACATTACATATTATTTACATATTTACATTATTTATATCTATTTACAAATCTCCATATTTTATAAACTTCAATTTAAGCATCCCACACACTTTTATTCATAACCAAAACATTATTTTTCCAAAATCTTTGTCAAAGTCCATTTTCCATTGTATTTAATTTCCTTTAGTCTTTCATTCCATATAGTCCTTGGAGCTTAAATATCACTCTGCCCATTTTATTCACTTCTTCCTGTTTATGTGCACCATAATAACCAAATTCTACTATATCCATATTTATTTATTCAAATTTAACAAATATTTCATCCTATTATCTTTATATTTTTCTTTCCAAAATTATTAACTCTTTCACATATCAAAAACACATGCTCAGTAGTCTCAAACTCTCCACATTTATTACATATTCTATCTTGCTTTTTTTTTTTTTTTTGGTATAGCATATTTGCCTTAACCGGCAGTTTTCTTATAGACAATTTCCATACAAAATCATTAAATTCTTTAATCTTTTTATAGTTATTATATCTCATCATTATAGCTTTTTTATTATCTGTTTCCTAATATTTCCATGGATCAATACAATAAAATGATTTCATAATACTTAAGTACCATTCCTTTCTATTTTTCTCACATATATTCTTTTTTATTTTCCATAACACAATTTTATTTTGATACTCTTTAATTTCTTCATTCCCCGTGCATTTACTTCATTTTTTAACTTCCATTCCTTCCCAGAATTCTTTGTATTTATAATATAGCAACATTTCTATCAAGTTTTTATTTTCTTTCATAATTCCTTTTAATATCTTATATAAAATTAAAGATGTTGCATGTACTATTGGACTTATTAAACCCAAACTTCCTTGCTCTTCTTTCATATACAGAGTCCCTTTCTTGACTGGATTCAGTCTAGAGCCCCATGTAACAGAGAATATAATCATCATTAAATCCTTTTCATACTTAATAGGAATCATATAAATGTTAGCAACATAAGCAATTTTTCCTATTACCATGGTGTTCAAGTGTGCTTTTTTCTATATGAACATCTATATGATTTCCAAAAATTAGTCATATCCTTTACTTCTTTGAAAACATTATCCCATTGTTGTTGTCTGTATTCATTCCTTGCAAATGTTATTCCTAATATATTTATATTTTATTCATTGAACTCAACACCTCCTACCATACCTTCAAACCATATCATTTACTTTTCTCCTTATTTATACTTAGACCAATTGTTTTTTAAATTTATACTTCATTTTTCATTTACTTTTTCCTTCCATACCTTATTTTTAATGATTAATACAATATCATCCACATAATTATACGTTATTGGCAATTATACTTCCTTCATCATTTTGTATCTACCACTACTTGACATTTCATTAATTTCCATCACTATTGCATTCATAACTAATGAGAAAATTGCACTACTAGCTGGGCAACTGTGCTTTATTCCACATTCTATTTTTTATTTCTTCCCCAATCCAGCCATTTACATTTAGTTTCACATAGTTCCTTTCATAAACAGATTTTATTACTTGTAATATAATTTTTTGCTTACATTCTATGCCTGCAAAATTCCCCATAATTATTTATATTGAATATCATCTTAAGCTTTACTTAATCATTTCATTTATTCCTTCTTGCTGTCTTATTTGCTTACCTTCCTTATCTTTTAATGTTCTTATTATTTTCCTTCTTTTATTATTTTACTCAAATATGGCACTACTTCTTCTATCTTTGCTTGTAAGCAATATTTTTGCTTATATAACAAATTGTTAATTTTAATTTGATTAATTTTATATATTTCTTGTTATTTTCCATAAAATGATTTTTTCTTCTCTCACAATCTAAATGTTTCTTGACTTAATATCTTATATTTCTCTTTTTCTTTGCTTCATGTCTTTATTATATATTATTATATATTCTAAAAATACATTTTTACATTTTTCATTTAATTTAAGCCACCAAATAGTACAATTCTCAAAAAACTCCCTCATAATCATATGATTTTTTCTATAATTCCACAAGTTCTTTTTTCTGCTCTAAATCTAATTCATTTTCATTAATTCTCTTTATTTATTTTCTATTCTTATATATTCGTTATTTTCCCGTACGTTAACCCATATTGCCACATGATCTGAAACTCCAGCATACTTAATTCCTTTTTAATAACCTTTAAAGTATCAGATATTAAACAATAATCAATTTCTGTTCTAATTTCATTCCTTTTATAGGTTATTCTCCCATACACTTAACTTTCCACTTCCCATAATCTATTTAGCCATTTTAACATCACAATTGCTCTTATTTTTCCTTAAATTACCACTAAAATCACCCACCGCTATAATGTCCATATTTACACATATTCAAGAATGTTTTTAAGCATAATTTCTCTCTCTCTTTTTTACATATGCAAATAAAGCTATAATTCTATACACATATGTTTTCCATCTCACATATATTACCATAGTTCAGCCTAGTTCCACTATGGTTACATCTAATATTTTAATACTTTCTTGACATACTATACATATGCCCGAGCATGTTTCTTTCCCCATGTTCCAAACTACCACACCATTCCAAATTTTTCAGTTTGTGTTCTTTTCTCCTCTGTTAATAATATATCTTTTAAAACAATAATATGTGGATCTACTGCAGCAGACCATTCTAATATACCTTTTCTCCTTTTAAGATTTTTCATACTGTTTACACTTAAAGCTAATATTTTCAGCTGTTAAGAACAGTTAGTATAATAACATGTTTATCACTTTCCTTTTGTATTTTCTATAAGCATTATGTTTTTGAATTTTCTTTTCCTTTCTTTAACTCTTTTCACCATGGAATTCTTTTTATTTATTAGTGTGCACCAATCTGCTTCATCCTCACTTGTTTCCTCTGTTTCTTTTTTTCTTTATTTTCTTTAACTTCATGCATAATCTCTTTATCAGTTACATCTTTTTGCACATTTCCATGTATAACACAGTCTACTATCTCTTTATCCTGTATAAATTCATTTTCATTTTCTTGCACATATTCTAGCCATGAATGACCAGTATTGCCACATTTTTACACTTTAAATCACATGTTTTGCATTATGCCCTGTTTTACCACAAGATAATTTTCTTTATCACATTCATTAATTAAATAATCATTTTTTTCCACAAAAAAAAAAAAAAAAGATCTTGGTTGACCCTTGTGTTTCACAAACCCCTATTATCATGAACATTAACAATACGAGGTACATTCATAACATTATCATTTTCCATTTTGAGTATTACTCAACATTTCCATCCTCCAGTCCATAGTCCTCTTTCATCATATACTTTTGTAGTGTCCATTACTTCTTTACATATAGTTAACAAATGTTCTTTCAGTTCTTTTGCTTCAACGTCAGTTCTAAAGTGGATTATTATTCTTTTTTTTTGTCTGTAAGAAGCTTGCACAACATATTCTGAACATGGATACATATTTTATTTTGTTCATATGCACCTAAAATATTTTCCATGGCCTGCCCAGTATCAAATATCAAGTCACAAAAAGCATCTTTATTAATTAATGCTCTTACCTCTTTTGCTTTGACACCCAGATGTGCTATGACAGAGTCCCAAGCCTTATATTTGTCCAAATGTTCTTATTTTTTGCAGCTCACATGTACTGTATACTTGTTTTTTGTTTCTTTTATTTCTTCTTTCTTCTTTGCTCCTTATCCCACAGTTTGGGCATACGTTTTTGTCTCTTGAACTTTTTCTGGCACAGTCTCTTCTCCTTTTTCTTCTTCTATTTTCTTTATGATGTCACTCCATGAAACTGCTGCTCTACTTTCCGGTTCACTTTGGTTTACCATTTCTTCCAAATAATCATCCTGCGTTGTAATTATGCATTTCTAAGAGGTAACTGTCTCTACTTCAGACAATCTGCTCTGAAAGTTTTCATCTGAATCCATCTTTGTTACAGCTACACTCTCCTTTCTTCCAATATCACTGTTTTTCTACACCCATAGCATCAGAAAAATATCTGGTAGTGATTCTACCATTTCAGCTACATTTTCATCAACCTTCACTTCATTTTCAGCCAAAGCTGTATCAGACATATTTTCTTCCTTTTCCTCCTGGCTGCCTCCACTCCTGGACAGGAAACAGGAAATTAGGATGTGTAGCACAAAAATACTTCCCCCAACTACCAATATTAGGGAAGTTCCCTGATGCCCTGGTCAAATTTCCTATGGTATTATAAATACCACCCCAGGTTTCTCCTGTA
Source organism: Protopterus annectens (assembly GCF_019279795.1). Lineage (NCBI taxonomy): Eukaryota > Metazoa > Chordata > Ceratodontiformes > Protopteridae > Protopterus > Protopterus annectens. The sequence continues at coordinate 487,859,649 of NC_056744.1, forward strand.
AGAAGCTACTAGTGATGTGGGACTAACCTGAACAACAAAGTATAAATAAATAAATAATCAAAGGACACAGAGTTTATGTTGGCAATGCCCACACTTCCACTTTGACTTCCTTCCTATAACCATATAGGTTTCTCAGAGCTCTATCTTGGATCCATTTCTAATTAATATATTCATAAATAAAACTCATTCTGCAGAATAAAAGTGAACAGTCATCCAATGTTTACATGACTCAGTACTAGTGTGTTGAGGATCATCCTCAAAGTATATCTTAAAAAGCCTCTTCAATAGAAAATTAGATCTTACCAAAATTACTCTCTTTGACCCTTCCTCTACTCAAGAAAACTTAATGCAAATGTCAACTCTTTCTCAGAGAAACACTGTCATTAAATTGTTTAACCACACAAAATTGCTTTTTAATTAATGTAGTCATAGCCAAAAGCTATAAATATGACACACCAAAAACTGAAACTACATTATAAATACTAACCATTTTATAGAAACTATGCTGTCCTAACAGCAGCTCATTATTTTCTGTTATCTGAACTCTTGTATGTGCCTTCCATATTTACAATATCCAAAAAACAGTAGTAAATAAACTCTAACATATCCACAAAGACTTGCCAAATTTTTAACAAAACTACAAAGTTGAACCCATAACTTTGATACATTAAAAATAATAATAAATAATCCAGAAATAATTTTCTCACTATCCAAGCTTGCCCACTGCATACTAGGATAGTTCCACTAGGCAAGCAGCCTCTTTTCAAGGGAGACTAGAGGTGGTAATTAAACTATTAGTTGAAATTTGGCCAGGGCATTGGGAAAACTCCCCCACCTTTTTCAATAGGTGCTGCAGAATATTTTACATTCATCTGAGCTATCACCGGCTCAAGCAGGTGAGACTCTCAGTTTTATAAATCATCTGAAGAGCAACACACTCAAGAATGCAGCAACCCCCCTTTTATGCCACACTGCAGTGGCATTAATCAATCTGGTGCAGGAATAGAACCTACAGCTTTTATGTGCTACCTGTTGTGCCGCTGACGCTGTTAAAACAACCTTGTGCCACCATGTGTAATCTAATAAAAGTCACAAACAATGTTCAGTGCCTCACGAAAGTTCAGTCAGATGAAGTGAAATCGAAAATCCAA